>NC_061809.1:29085179-29192679 GCF_021462225.1 Girardinichthys multiradiatus
GTTGCTCAACCTCCAGTCCAGACAAACACACAGAATCCCAACATACAACCCGTGACCCGGAATCTAATCTGGAAATCTCAGGACAATATGAGACTATTTAAAACAACCGACACTGTGATTATAATTTATGCTGTTATACCGGATATCTAATATTAATTTGAACAACACAAAAAAGTTCAAGTAATACAAATAACTAAAACTGAAGAACTTTTTCATCCAATAAATTAGTACACCCCCCCATTTATTCCAACTGAAAACAGCTTTAATCACACAAGAGTCTATCACATTTGGTGCAGACAACTGCCAGCAATAAGGTCTGGATGTTCACGCTGAGATGAGCAGACCATTGTGTGATTAAAGTAGTCTCCAAAAACCCTAAAAGACCTACAGTGGGTCCTTGCTTATGTTGAAATGAAGGTTAATGCTGGTACAGTCACAAAGAGGCTGAACCTGATGAAGAACATGAAGGTCAGGCTGAGGTTTTTAGAAGGAAGATCGACAAAGACAAGGAATTCGGGAATTAATTGTTTTGGCAAATTCAGCATTACAGGACAGGAACCTCATACGAGCTGTGAGGCATGGAGAAGGAAGTGTCATGGTTTGGGGATCTGTTGCTGGACCAGGACTTTGTCAGATCACCATCATAGGATCCATCATGAATTCTACTGTGTATCAGAGGGTGGTGGATGAAAATGGAAGACATCTGTCAAAAGGAACTATAACAGAACTGGACCCTGCAATATGACAATGACCCAACAGATATCAGGAAATCCACCAATCCACCTCCTGAGAATTAATAACTTAACTATTGCGCCTACTCAAAGCTCAGATCTTGACCTCATTGAGATGCTCTGGGGTGACTGCAAACGGGCTGAATGTGCAGGAAAGCCCTCAAACATGAGGGACAATCGTTCCTCAGACTGATGTTAGAGATGGTACATGGAGATGAGAAGAACCTCACTGAAGTTAGTCCAGCCAAAGGAAGTAAGGGCAGATAGGGTGCTGGGGTGACCTAACCTTTTCCTCAACTGGAAAACAGATATTTTGTTTGAGGTTAACCTTGGTTGTCTACGTGCAGTTATATAACTTTTAACTTAATCTTTTTAATTTTGATTGGACACTGATATGTAAACATTTCACAAAGAGCTAAATATTCAATGGGGTTTCTCACCTGACCGTAGTTCTTATTAGATCAATTAATCAATTAATCCTCAACATAATAGAGTTAATGTCAATGTTATTCTTGTACTATATGCACACACACACAGCTCAAAATTGAAGGGAACACTTAAACACCACTATATAACTTCAAGTAAATCAAACTTCTGTGAAAAGGGAGTTGTAGGGAGGTCATACAGGCATGTGGAGGCCACACACAATACTGAGCCTCATTTTGACTTGTTTTAAGGAATTTTTTTGAGCAGTATTACTGCTTAAAAAAAATAAAGGGAACACTCAAATAACACATCCTAGATCTGAATGAATGAAATATTCTCATTGAATACTTTGTTCTGTATAAAGTTGGATGTACTGACAACAAAAATCATCAATCGAAATAAAATTTGTTAACCAATGGAGGCCTGGATGTGGAGTCACACACAAACTTTAAGTGTAATAACACACTACAGGCTGATCCAACTTTGATGTAATGTCCTTAAAACAAGTCAAAATGAGGCTCAGTGTTGTGTGTGGCCTCCACGTGTCTGTATGACCTCCCTACAACGCCTGGACATGCTCCTGATGAGACGGTGGACGGTCTCCTGAGGGATCTCCTCCCAGACCTGGACTAAAGCATCCGTCAACTCATGGACAGTCTGTGGTGCAACGTGACGTTGGTAGATGGAGCGAGACATGATGTCCCAGATGTGCTCAATCGGATTCAGGTCTGGGGAACGGGCGGGCCAGTCCATAGCTTCAATGTCTTCATCTTGCAGGAACTGCTGACACACATCAGCCACATGAGGTCTAACATTGTCCTGCATGGAACCCAGGTCCAACCGCACCAGCATATGGTCTCACAAGGGGTCTGAGGATCTCATCTCGGTACCTAATGGCAGTCAGGCTACCTCTGGCGAGCACATGGAGGACCGTGCGACCCTCCAAAGAAATGCCATCCCACACCATTACTGACCCACTTCCAAACCAGTCATGCTGAAGGATGTTGCAGGCAGCAGATCTCTCTCCATGGTGTCTCCAGACTCTGTCACGTCTGTCACATGTGCTCAGTGTGAACCTGCTTTCATCTGTGAAGACCACAGGGCACCAGTGGCGAATTAGCCAATCCTGGTGTTCTCTGGCAAATGCCAAGCGTCCTGCACGGTGTTGGGCTGTGAGCACAACCCCTGTTTGTGGACGTCGGGCCCTCATACCATCCTCATGGAGTCGGTTTCTAACCGTTTGTGCAGACACATGCACATCTGAGGCTTGCTGGATGGATAGATATATACAGGTCCTTCTCAAAATATTAGCATAATGTGATAAAGTTCATTATTTTCCATAATGTCATGATGAAAATTTAACATTCATATATTTTAGATTCATTGCACACTAACTGAAATATTTCAGGTCTTTTATTGTCTTAATACGGATGATTTTGGCATACAGCTCATGAAAACCCAAAATTCCTATCTCACAAAATTAGCATATTTCATCCGACCTATAAAAGAAAAGTGTTTTTAATACAAAAAACGTCAAAATTCAAATAATCATGTACAGTTATGCACTCAATATTTGGTCGGGAATCCTTTGGCAGAAATGACTGCTTCAATGCGGCGTGGCATGGAGGCAATCAGCCTGTGGCACTGCTGAGGTCTTATGGAGGCCCAGGATGCTTCGATAGCGGCCTTTAGCTCATCCAGAGTGTTGGGTCTTGAGTCTCTCAACGTTCTCTTCACAATATCCCACAGATTCTCTATGGGGTTCAGGTCAGGAGAGTTGGCAGGCCAATTGAGCACAGTGATACCATGGTCAGTAAGCCATTTACCAGTGGTTTTGGCACTGTGAGCAGGTGCCAGGTTGTGCTGAAAAAGGAAATCTTCATCTCCATAAAGCTTTTCAGCAGATGGAAGCATGAAGTGCTCCAAAATCTCCTGATAGCTAGCTGCATTGACCCTGCCCTTGATAAAACACAGTGGACCAACACCAGCAGCTGACACGGCACCCCAGACCATCACTGACTGTGGGTACTTGACACTGGACTTCTGGCATTTTGGCATTTCCTTCTCCCCAGTCTTCCTCCAGACTCTGGCACCTTGATTTCCGAATGACATGCAGAATTTGCTTTCATCCGAAAAAAGTACTTTGGACCACTGAGCAACAGTCCAGTGCTGCTTCTCTGTAGCCCAGGTCAGGCGCTTCTGCCACTGTTTCTGGTTCAAAAGTGGCTTGACCTGGGGAATGCGGCACCTATAGCCCATTTCCTGCACACGCCTGTGCACGGTGGCTCTGGATGTTTCTACTCCAGACTCAGTCCACTGCTTCCGCAGGTCCCCCAAGGTCTGGAATCGGCCCTTCTCCCCAATCTTCCTCAGGGTCCGGTCACCTCTTCTCGTTGTGCAGCGTTTTCTGCCACACTTTTTCCTTCCCACAGACTTCCCACTGAGGTGCCTTGATACAGCACTCTGGGAACAGCCTATTCGTTCAGAAATTTCTTTCTGTGTCTTACCCTCTTGCTTGAGGGTGTCAATAGTGGCCTTCTGGACAGCAGTCAGGTCGGCAGTCTTACCCATGATTGGGGTTTTGAGTGATGAACCAGGCTGGGAGTTTTAAAGGCCTCAGGAATCTTTTGCAGGTGTTTCGAGTTAACTCGTTGATTCAGATGATTAGGTTCATAGCTCGTTTAGAGACCCTTTTAATGATATGCTAATTTTGTGAGATAGGAATTTTGGGTTTTCATGAGCTGTATGCCAAAATCATCCGTATTAAGACAATAAAAGACCTGAAATATTTCAGTTAGTGTGCAATGAATCTAAAATATATGAATGTTAAATTTTCAGCATGACATTATGGAAAATAGTGCCCAACTCCACCAGGTGGGTCAATCAACACGTGTCATTACCCGAAGGTTTGCTGTGTCTCCTAGCACATGTCTCCAGAGCATGGAGGAGATTCCAGGAGACAGGCAGTTACTCTAGGAGAGCTGGACCGGGCCATCAGAGGTCTATAACCTATCAGCAGGTCCGGTATCTGTTCCTTTGTGTAAGGAGGAACACAAGGAATACTGCCAGAGCCCAACAAAATAACATCCAGCAGAACTACTGGCGTGAATGTCTCTGACCAAACCATTAGAAACAGACTTCATGAAGGTGGCCTGAGCCCCGGATGTCCTCTAGTAGGCCCTGGGTTCACTGCCCAGCAGCGTGGAGCTTGACTGGTATTTGCCACAGAACACCAGAATTGGCAAGTTTGGCTCCAGCATCCTGTTATTTTCACAGATGAGAGAAAAAGATTTCACAGATGTTCGCTTTGGACTGATGTGCCAGAGGAGAAAGGATCTGGAGAAGCTGCGGTGAAGCTTATGCTGCCTGCAACATTGTTTAGCATGATCGGTTTGGTGGTGGTTCTGTGTTGGTCTGGGGAGGAATATCCATGGAGGGAAGCACAGACCTGTACAGGATAAACAATGGCACCCTGACTGCCATTAGGTATCGGGATGAAATCCTTGAACCTATTGTTAGACCCTTCAACGGTGCAGTAGGTCCTGGGTTCCTCTTGGTGCATGATAATGTCCGACATCATGTGGCAAGAGTCTGCAGGCAGATCCTGGAGGATGAAGGAAATTATATAATTGACTGGCCGCCTTGCTCCCCTGATCTGAATCCTAAAGAACATCTCTGGGACATCATGTTTTGTTCCATCCGACGCCACCAGGTTGTAGCTCAGTGATGTCCTGGTCAGGATTTGGGAGAGGACACCTCAGGATATGTTTTGACTATGAATCTGAATATATTATTTAATATTTAATATTAATACTTTAATATTTTATCAAATAATATTTTGGTCTGTTAAGGGTTGTCCTGTGAATACCAGCCCAGTAAGGCGATGGTATTAGGACAAAATAGAAAGGTGTGAGACGAGCTCTGACATTATTGAACAGCATAAACTCTGTACATATATGGAATAAATTCACACAATTTATTAAAATACAAGAATGTATTAACAAAAATAAGTCAACTCAAAGTCAAACATATTTCAATCAACAAACTCTTTATTATGCTAAAATAATCCAACTAAACTATGTTGACAATTAAAATCATGTAATTTCATGTTATTAGTTTAGTTTGCATGTGAGAACATTAAACTGAGATTTAACATGAGTGAGCCTTGGGGAGACAGTACAGATTACAACAGGGGTCAAGGTGAAACAGGGGCTAGAAGGGTCTCGGCAGCTGCAAGCCGTAAAAGCTGGCTGTAGGGACAATAAAGCAATAAATGTCAACTTTTGGCCGTGGTATAGATGCCACAAGGGAGCTTGGCTGATTTACAACACCTGACGGAAAAAGGGAAGGCACACTCAGTAAGCTTTGAAGTCAACAGTATAAAGATGTATTGAAAACTTGAAATGACAGAGACATCTGGGTAAAGACAGCCATGCTTTGCTGAAAACCTGCGATTTCTCTCCGTAAGGCCTTATGTAAAATGTCTTTCCTTTTATGTCATTGTCTTTCTTGTGTTATTTGTATATTCATTTTGCATTAGAAATCATTGGACTTATTATCTTCCAAATTGAACTTGCGTTAATCTTAATTTCTTGCTCTTCATCTGTTCTTTCTCACAACATCCGGACTGGGAGAGGTTGAGGCCGCAAGAATATCAGTGATAGCATTATTTTACCTCAACAATTACCAAGCAGAATGAAAGAATAGGGAAGACTAATGGGCTATGTACAATATAAACAAGTTGATTAAAGATGGTTATGACCAAAAGAGTGATGCAACATTACCATGCAATATTTATGTTTGAGAACCAAGGATTATCTTGCAGAATCTGGAAGTGAAGTTAAGTTAGTCTTGGAACCAACTTAGACAATAATCAGCAAGCGTTTAGACAACCATTCACAATGCAAGATCAGATAAAATATTATTTTAATAAAATAATGTTTTAAAGAATGATCTGCTGAATAAAACCAACTTCCTGGATGAATAATTCTCAACGGTGTCTCATTAGCTGCCTTTGTTTATTAAAATAATATTTAAAGGAATATCATTAAGGAAATAGTAAAATATATATATGCCCCAAAATTTATATTGACAGTGGCATCATGGGAAGTTCGCTGTTACCCCCAATTCCCAACTTGTGCCGGAAGTAGGATAATGCAATTTATTTTTAAAGTTCCAGAAAAGTTTGTACAGCATCTTTTATTTTGTATCCATGGCTGTGGGTCCCAACAACACCATTCATCATCTCATAAAGAGTATGCTCCAATGTTGACAGGCATGCATTAAGCACATGGGGACCATACTAACTACTGAGGACCATGAGGAGTTGCTGCAATGACGTGTCAACAGATTGGACTAACCTGCTGCATCTGTTTTTCAGTTTAAATTCCTCAGTAAATTCAGATGCAGCGCTCTTTGGGTTGATAATTCTGATGTGGCCTCCTTTTGGTTCTTACACATTACCTATTCCTTGTCAGAATGGATTTTCAGCAGGATTTTGTTTTCCAAATGAGATCTGATGTGTTTTCAAAGTGGTCCTTTAATTTTTTGGAGCATTTTATATGTATAAAATAAAAGTAGTTTTGTTGATCAACTGGTTTTTCAACCAAACCTGAGCACTTGCATGCAAAATCCCAGATTTAAGCTGTTCCCCTATGCGAGAATTACCACTTGATGATTTTAAGTGCGACTCGGCGGCTAATGCAAGAATGTTATTCTTTTTGATTCTCCGGTCTCCACTTTGGGCCTGTGCTGCCTGTTCTTTATGCATTAGGGCAGGGCACTCAGGACAGCTCAAGCTAATTCTTTCCCTGAAGAAAGTAATTAGACCCACATACTCATCTAATACTCAGAGGAGGCTGAGCGTAAGTAGGTGTGTGAGAAAATTAGAGTGGGGGAGGATGGAGGAAGGAAGGAAGGAAGGAACACAGAGCAGAAAATTAGGCTTTTTTAGACCCCAGCATCATTGAAACCCATTCTATCCTCGCCCAGTGATGAGTGGTAGCAAAGTGAACTGATGGAGAGTAAAAGAGGAGAACATGCATACCAGGGGAGTTGGTATCACCAACTGAGCTTTTGGATTTATCATTGCTATTTCCAGTGAAATTCAGATTTAGACACATTTTTGGATTCTACTTTTGAGCAGTTTCAAAATATTATGACCATAATGTAGGAGATGCTTTAACATCCCAGGCCATAAGGGCAGTATTAAATGATTTAATGCTGGTCCAATAAAAGGATACCTGACAGTCATAGTAAGCTCTGAGCTATCCAGTAAAAAAAAAGGAAAAAATGGTATGCCGCTTTGTGCAATTTGTCCAACTGCAGATCATTTTCAACATTATGAGCTCTATGGCAAATAATTTTGGTAAATACAATCCTTTTGCATTTACATTAATGTATTATTGACACTTGTCACCTACCTAAACAGTTCTAAAAATCAATCAAATTTCATTCCTTGCAATCCTCCACAGCAAAGGTTCCCACGTTTTTCAGAATCTAAAACAAACAGTATGTCACAGAGACTCCCAACCCCACCCATCCCTGCCTGAATAGTATAAACACTGTTAAAACCTTTTTTTATCGATTAAAGATTTAAGCATTATTTGTTTAACAGTTACGTAACTGGAGATCATCGAGAAGACCCTCCATTCAGTGTTGCGTGACCCACAGCAGGGTCCAATGTTAACTTTAAGAACCACTGTTCTACATAACCCACTAACACAGGCTGACCAGTCAGAACGTTTTAGAGGAAAGCAACAAACCTGCTCAATATTCAGTGGGTATTTTTAACTGTTTGTCCTAATTTACCGTTTCCTATGTAGGTATTTAAACTAGAATGAACCTAAGAACCAACCTGACGTTATGCAGAAACCTCCAAAATGCTCATTAAACTAAACTTTTATTCTGGTTTCAACCCTTTATTTTCATACAAGATTTAATTTCTGGGTCAGTAAAGTTACCAAAGCATTTAAGATGTCTTTAAATTCATTCAAAAATCTTAATAGAAGCTTATATGCATAGTTTTATTTTTTCTTTGCAAATTTAACTCATTTAATTGCAAATTTGTTAAATAATGAATAAAGATGTAATAAATGCTGATCCAGCCAAAAAATGCACTTCTTGTTTTATTTGCACTGCATGAAATTAGCACAATGCTATATTATGTCAGGGGATTCTGTCCAATTGAGTTAGTGTACCGAGCCAGTAAGCTCTTCACAATGCTGCTCAAAGCTTTCCCCTGGCGGGCCTGGACAACTTTTCTCCAAGAAGTAAATTAAGTTGTTAAATAAAACAGAAACATGAAGATTTGAGGAGTTTCCTTAAATACCTGAACCTCAGTCATGATGTGTGTTAGTTATAAAGGCTTTTCTTGGTGGAGGTGAACTCCAGGACCTGTCATTTTATAGTTATCTGCTTGCTGATGGATTGGAAATGATAGGAACACATGGAGATGTGTGTGTGTGTGTGTGTGTTTGGTGTGAGCTGTCCCCATTGGTGTCTTTGGTATAAACTGGGGTTGCACTGGCTGGCGGCTGTCACGTCACATTAGTTAAAGAGCAACATGGAGCTGCTACTGTGGGGAAAGATTACATCTGAAGAGAAGGAGAAATTAAAAGAGGAACTGGGGGATATGGAGACTGCGCTGCTTTTTATATTTATGGTTTGGAATATTTCCAGCATGTTTTAATCCAAAATGGTGCTAATAAATTACCAAAACCTTTATTTAAACACATTCCTTAATAGTCAGGCTGTCGAGGACCCAGGTAGATGTGATGATGAAAGGGAGAAAGATGGTTTCCTCCTTAATGGAGGGCAATGAAATGGCAGGAGGACCAAGATCTGGAATATGCAAGTTTCTGCACATTCACTGATTTCATTCATTTTAGTGAAAAAGCCATTTGCCATTACATCTTTATTCTGTTTTTGTCACACTTAAATGTTTCAGACCATCAAATAAATTTTAACACCAGAAAGATAACCCAAGTAAACACAAAGCAACTCTTAAACGATCAATTCATTTATTAAGTGAAAGGAGGTAATGCACTGTCTCTAGTAGAATACATAAGGCTGCTCCAAGCCCATGGCACCTTCAGAACCAACTGCCATAGTTAAATTCCCCCACACTAAGGCAGGACTGTGATTAGCCACATCATTGGTTTAGCTTTCCTGTCATGTGCAGGACTGACTACTGCCAGAACACTGAAACTAAATAAATGACTTAAATAGAACCTATCTCACAACATGAAGTAAGCTAAACGATCTCACAGAGCACAACATCTTCCACTAAAGAAATTCAAGAACAGAGTCACCGACATCCATCAATCCAGAAAGGGTTACAGAGTCATTTTAAGGCTTTCGGACTCCAGAGATCCACAATGAGCACCATTATCCACACATGGAGAAAACATGGAACAGTGGAGAACCTTCACAGGAATGACCAGCCTGCCAAAATCACTTCAGGACCTCATCGACGACTCATCCAGGAGGTCACAGAAGAACCCACACAACATCCGAAGCTCTACAGGACTCACTGCCTCAGTTAAGGTCAGAGGTTATGATTCAACAGAAGAGAGACTGAGCAAAGATGGCCTGTGTGGGGGAGTATCAAGGCCAGAACCACTGCTGACCCAAAAGAACACAAACACGTGTCTCACATTTACCAAAAAAAAAAACTGCTTGATGATCTCCAAGACTTCTGGGAAAAGATTCTGTGGACTGACAAGATAAAAGTGGAATGCTTTGGATTTCCAGTCAGCACAAACACTTGATGTCAGTTGCTAAGCATTTCTCATACATGACGAGGTTGTTTTGATAGCTTTTCTCCTGTAATTAAAAAAAGTAATCATTTGAAAACTGATTTTTGTATTTAATGGAGATTATCTTTGATCTTAAAATTTAACTGATTATCTAAAACATTAAAAAAACGGAGGAAATCTGTAGGAAAGCAAAAACTATGCTCACATCTAGTGGTGAGGAAACCAGTGAGGGGAGGTCATTGTGGAACCCCCTCAAATACTGTAAACCTTTGACACCATAACTAGCTCTAGAGGGTGGTGTTGTTCAGTTGCCTGGCAGAGGGACTGGGTGCACAGTTGTCCGATGTTAAAACCACTAGGTAGGGAGGGCACCCATATATCACAAAGGTTCAAGTCAGATTAAAGAGTACACACCAAAAGAGGACTGCTGTATTGTGAACCAAGAACTTCCAGAATGCCATGATATCTGCGGTTGACATCAGGACACAGGACTGGACTAGACACGAAAGACCAACTGGACTTATGCAAATTCTGAATTTAACCCCCATTAAAGTCAATCAAGTGCTGGTATTACTGTCTGTGTCTAATGCATCAATGGGAAATCCTTTTAGTCTAGGCATCCTCAATCACCATTTTACCCTACTGTCAGATGATCCAGTAAACACCTGACAAACTCAATACTATAAACGTCCCTCTGTGCTGCATGCATACTTGTCTCACTAAAGATACAAGAAGAACCAGAGCAAATTTTAGTTAGCCTACCGGGTCAGATTGGGGGCTGATTCTGATACGTTTTTCAAGCCACACACCATCTACATTTCAACCCTATGTTAAATTTTGCATTTCATTTCCTCTGTTTAGAGCAGCTGTTAATAATGTTGCTGAATGTGTTTCTGCTTTTCATATCCACCACATGCTGAGGGTGAATTATGCCAAGTTTACTTGGTTGGATGAGCAGCGGGGAGTCCATGGAATATGAGTTTAGAGACACTGCTGGGAAATAATGTAGATTTATAATGTTTTCATGACAATATAAATGGAAACGCGAGCTCTAAACAACGTTTACATCTGGTGGACTAAGTAATAACAGATGTTTTAATGCCACTGCTGTCCAATAAGCCTTTTAGTTTATAGACATGATATTATTCTATGCAAATACATCACAATTTTAAATATTAACCTAATTTTTCAACATAACCACCATTTTATAGACAATTCCGGACACATTGTTAGTTGACTGATCCATGTGTGCATTAATCGGGGTGGGGAGCTGAGTAAACCCTTAACGAGTTACCAATCCATCATAGAGACACACAATAAACTCACAAAAAAAAAACTATTTAACATAAACATGCATATTTGTGGACTATAAGAGGAAGCTGTAGAACCCAGAGAGAAAAATGTGGAAAACATACAAAATCCATGCAGAAAGACTCGCAAGGATTTGACCCAGGTCAGGCTGGAATGGCTGCAAAAAAACTGCTCTACATCCAGCCCATTTATTGACTTTTTTATTATTGTCTAAGAATACTAAAAAAAAGCCCCTTCTAAGCCCCGTTGTTGAATACAGAACTAACATCAGTAGTGTCCAATGTCAGTAACCCAGTATATCGGAAGTTAGTAAAGTTGCACATGTTAAGCATAGTCAAATTGTTCAAGTGTACTTGTGCCCATTCTTTAGATTTATTAGATACATTGAAATAAAATTGGATTTCTCATCTCCAGATGAGTGTCACTGGGATGTCAGACAAACTGACATGTTGGGATCCAACCATCCAAACAAACCAATTACTCGTATAACATCACGTGCCTGACTGCATGACCGGACTTTGTACCTAACTGCACAGGCTAAGAAGAAAGGAAATGGTAGAACTACTTGACATCCCAGCATTCATAGCGGTTCAAGCCTGTGTTTGACATACACCCATGGGTCGAAGGAGCACCTAGGAAGGCAATTGTCCTGAACTCACTGGGCGAGTGAAAGACCTCCCTATGTTCAAAGAACTGGTCAATTTCTCTGAGTTATCCTAACAATATACATTTTATCATCAGCTGGTGCAGAATCTGTGTGTGAGGTCATAATTACAGTAGTAGCTAAGCTACTGACCAGAACCTAATCCATTTGTGGTCTTATCTGAAAATTTTAAGCTGACGTCTGTTCTTCACCTTCAATATTTTAAGTATGTTATCTGCTTCTCCAAAAAAAAAAAAAAACACTGGATTTATTTATGTACATTTATGATTTATGGGTATATATAGCCCCACAGCACAACCTACTGTAGGCAAGGCAGACATTCTCATCTTTCACAGTTCTGTGAGTAAACACTTTTTTTTTTTAGACAATCTGTGAGATGGGGGTCAAAGAAAGGTGAAAAAACTCTGCGGGGATGATCACTAATATGTTTGTGTACATATATATATGTCGTAATTTATGTTTTACTGTATCATACCTGATTCACAGTTTCGGTTTTATTATTGTTTGCTTAGTAAAATCAGTCATTTGTAAAGCTGAGCTCCTAGTCAGAGCACTTTTTCCTAATGACAAATAACAGTCTTCAACAAGGAGACTGTGGGCAAAATACCGACACAAGAAAGACATATTTACAAACGTCTACAGACATATTTGCTTTATAAAGCCTTAAAGAGAAGATAAGCCGACCATCTGCATCAATATCTTTATAAAATAAGTCAAACTTTTCACAATCATGAGGCAAGAGGAAAGTGAAAAATACAAATCACTGATTTCCAGTCTGACAGTAACCAGCAGAAACTGGCTTTTTTCCCCGTTGCTTCATTTACCAAACAAAGCAAAGTGGTCTGATTAAACAGAATGGGGTGGCGGTCGTGATCAGACCTCTCCAAAGAGACCCCTGGCCTCAGATTGGGCTCACCGTGTCCTCAAGCTGATTCAATTACAGAGGAAAAGGTAATGCTAAAGGTGCTGCAGATGTAAGTTCAGAAACAGTTTTCTTCAGAATCACACACTGACCCATGCAGTCACAGTATTAGTACAACCAAAGGAGTTAAACAGTTGTAGGGTTAGTTGTACCTCAGCGTTGCCGTAATAAACAGACGGCGAGACAAGCAGAGGGGCAGCTACCTGTGAGGCAGGTCAAACGCTGCAGTGCAGTCATGCCGTCAGTGGCGCTGGCCTCATCCATCTCGCTAAAACATGCATGACTAGTGTTCAGCTCTATAAATACCACCGTGCTGTCAAACTGTCAGCTGGATTAGCTCGTGTGGAGTGCATGAGACGGCCCCAGGGCAGCCCCGGGCACCAGCGGGTAAACTAACCGATTACTTACACCTAAAGCCCGGGAATGAACCACATTCAATTAATTTCTATTTTGTTATGCACTTACTTCCAAAACACTAAGCACTGGTAGATGCATGAACAGTGACATGGGAAATATGTCAGTTACAGAACAATACCAGCAGCAACAAAAAAAAGTAAGGTAGCAAGAACACACTGGGTCTTAGAAGTGGAAAACAGTCAGAATGAAAAGGAACCACTTCAAACAGACTCAGAGGGATTTTTTTAACAGCAAGGCAGTGACGTTTATATCAGCTAAAATGTGTCAATCTCAGATTTTTTTCTGGTTCAAGTATTAAAGTCATATCTAAATTCATCTAACTTTGAAATCTTGTTGAAAAAAAATATTTGTTGTATTTTTTGCTTGTGAACACATGAAGTGCTGCTTTTTTACATAGTCTCAGAGGAGCATCTGATCAAGTGAGAATTATAAAAACGGTTAGGCACAAAGCGATTCATTTCAAGGGTTTGTTATTTTATATAATTATGACCTACAATTCAGTTTCATTTAGAAAGACCAACAGAAACTCTATGCTTAATACATAAATCTTATGTTCAACCATCACAGGGAACACTTTTTGGGAAGCCATAAAAGGTCATTTCTTTTGACACTGGCTGTTGACAGAGGGCTATAGCCACATATATTAAAGAAAAGTTAAGTGGAAGAAAAAACAATGGGACGAAAAAGTACATTCCAAACTAGAGTTTGAGGAGTTGGCGCTTCTAGAACCACCACACGCTGGTATACCCAGGTCATGGACAATGATTATCCCATTCCTGGTGTTAAGCCACTCCTGAACCAAAGACAGCATCACAAGCATCTTATTATTTGGGCTAAGGAGTATATTGTGTATCAATGTGCTTTAAGGGTTATCACAGGTTGCTGTTTGGGTCAATTTAGGGAAATAACCATATGGTTTTGTTGCCCCCCTCTGCTTGTAAATATGTTGTGAAATGAAACTTAGTTCATCTCCTTGGAGGACTTTCTTTCATCTTAAAAGTTAGACAACATGATTCCATTGAACAGTGCCTTAGTTTTTAATTGTCAAGGTCATCTCAACTTCTGTACTTTGCAACTGCTTGACGATAAGGAATTCTTACATTATTCACTAATCACTTGAATATTTTAATACATTGTTTGTATTTTTTGTGTATATTGTACAGTAACTACCACAGCATGTGTTCCTGACATGTTGGCCAGGTCACGCTTGCTGAAGAGGTATCAATACCTCTTTACCTGGATTAATAAAAGGTTCATGAAAAAATACTGAATTAAAGGAGATAAAATGATACATTTGCTCTGTGGTCCAAACTTTTTCAGATGAAAATAAAATCTGCATTTCATTTCAAAATCAAGGTCTCAGAGTGGAGAGGCCCACGTTGCTTGAAGTCCAGACGTTTCTACAGTCAGGGATGATTTGGGATTCCATGTCATCTGCTGGTTCTGGTCCACTGGGATTTCTGAAGTCCACAGTCAAGGCAGCCATCTACCAGGACAACTTCATGCATCCTTCTGCTGATAAACTTTATGGAGATATAGATTTCATTTTCCAGCACAACCTGGTACCGGCCCACTAAAGCCCTAAAGTACCACAAATGTTAATTGCCATGGTAACACCAGCAAACTGATCTGACCAGAACCCCACAGACAATCTATGGGGTGTTGTCAAGAGGAAGATGAGAGACACCAGAACCAACAATGCAGAGATGCTGAAGGTCGCTATTAAAGCAAACCGGGCTTCCTGAACATCTTAGCAGAACCACAGGCTGATCTCCCCCATGCCGCCCCAACAAAGCACTGAGAGCAGATACCATACAGAACATGGACTTACTGCTCAGTAGGACCACATTCTGGATTAAACATATTTTATCTGCTGATCCGATGCAACATTCTAATTTCCTGAGAAACTCATGTCTCACTGTGTGGAATGAATCATGAGTGTTGAGAAGATACCTGTTCTAATTTTTTAATGAAATTAAAGAAAAACGTTTTGATGTCTAATTTATAGAGAAGCACCTGGAAGCAGATGTTCAGTATACTTTTAGTCACATGCTCCCCTCCCACATAATGGTCAACAGATTCCCCAAAGAGGCAGACAAACACTCCACTGCAGTGTTTGGACTTAACAGTAGAAATCAATGTAGTCTGGTCAATACTCTTGACTTCACACACCAGCAGCTGTAAAGACAATGCCAGTGCCACTAAGTTTTTTTTAAGTTTACCTGTGAGCCCTACCTGAGAACTCAGGTTTCTCAAGGTTTGCTGCCATTTGTCGTCTTCTTAAACCACTTTATTCCTCCTGTTCTCCGCCACTATGGAAGCTGTTAGCAGCCACTGCCCCAAAGCTGCATCTATCAAAGTAGTCAAGTCACCACAGCCAATTGATTCCCTAATTGAATATCATTATTACCAGCAATTAGTGTGTACTATGACCAGTTAAAAAAATCGCTAATTAGCAAATGTGAGTTTCAGTGCGGGAAACATCGGGAAGCAGCGCTCCGGTGTGGAACAGCCCGGGTCTCTGCACGGTGAGATGTTTGGGAGCTCCAATTAATCACTTCACTGTCGTCATTTACAACACAGCAATCACAGAGGCAACATCCACCTGTTTATATTTGTTGCTCACTCAGCAGATGGCCCACCCTAGGCGTGGTGCGGGCTAATTACTGCTGATTTGTCTACAAATACCAACAAGCATTTTTTTCCTTACTTCAGTGTAAATGAGCATTTTATTATTTAAAGACAGGGTTTGGAGTTCATACTATATCAGAGAGAGGGGGTCCTAAAAGTATGTTAAGAAAGAAAAACATCACAAGTTGCTGCTTATGTCAGATTTTTCCAAGATTGATTGATTTAAGCTCTTAAATTACAACTCAAATGTAAAATATGAAGGACAAGCTATTAAAGCCACAGGAGGCATAGTGGCTCCTTAAAGGCAAACTTTAAAGGATTCGGTAAGACTGGGTCATAAATAATGTGAATACGAATGTAAAGAATAGACGGTTTTCAAAGATTTTAAAGAATTGTTCAAGTTTTACCACAGATTCTCAGTTGGATTAAGATTTGAGCTTTGACTAGGCCAAGCTCATACACGAATCTGCTTTGATCTAAACCATCCCATTTTGGCACTGGCTGGAGGGTTAAGGGGTCATTGTCCTGCAGTTTCCAACAAGTTTTCTTTCAGGAGTGCTTTGAGCTCCATCCGTAACAATTTTATCCCACTTAAACTTTGTAGTGTAGCTGACAGCTGATTGGACGGCTAATATTTGCAATATAGGTTGCAGCAGTGAGTCCTAATGGAAGATGGTTTGAAACCCTTTCCTGAAAATGCAGCATTCAGGAGCTGAGTGTTTTTAGCAGCACCATTTCATGTTCAGACCCGAGAACAAAATGGAAAACAAAACACACACACAAACAAAACACACAACAGGAACTGAGCGATGGCGGTGAACTCTCTATTTTGAGGAGAGTCAAATGTCACCGAAGAAGGGGGCAGCAGAGGGATGGGGGTCTTTTAGCTCCATTGTGGAGGTCGAGCTTGGTGGCTGGAGAGCGGTCACGGTTGGCGGCTGTCTGCTGAGGTCTTTGTTAGCGCTCATTCTCTCTGTGACGGCAGGGGGGACGAACAGAGTCGGAGGCCAGTCGAGGAAACGGAGAGGAAATCAATGGAGCTGCTGGAGACCATCCTCTCAATCTGCACGCTGGTGACATTCATACAGCTCTCAGGGCTTTCTCCTGCTCTTTATACCTCAGCGTGACCTCTTCTCCTTTCTTTCTGCATTGCATAAACTAGCCTGCCTTATTTTCCCTGTGTCTCATTTCTACACTTTTATTTTCTGGCTTTATTATATATATTTTACATGCAGCAGGTCTGTCTGGACATACCTGGAGCCAGAATGTGCTACATGGAGCTTATGAGGGAGTTGAGTCTTATTGAGAGTAAGTTTAAACCGTCCTCCTTTAATAACGCCTGTTGATCCATCGTAGTTTTCCTCAATTCTCCATGCTGGTCTTCCTTTGTTTTAGATGTTTTACTGGGAACAAGTAGGTGCCGCTTATGCTCCTGCTAATACACACATTTCTTCCAACAAGCAGAGAGACAACTACAGACTCCTCCACAGGAGCAGTGGGACCATCCGACCTCCATCTTTCTGCCGTGTACCAGCCTTCGAGCTCAGGGACGGATACACGTTTCTCCTTGATAAACAAGGTGTGGGCCACTGAGCACTGCTCCCTGCTGAAGACTCCTGAACGCAGCTGACCGCCGCTTATCTGACTGAATATCAATAAAAACATTACATGCTCTGCTTCCTCAAATTTAAGTCTATTAATCTGTCTGGCGAGCTGAAGTGAGCAGAAGAAAAACAGCCAGTGCTTTAGGCTCTGATACGATATCTGTACGTAACTCGCTGAGAATAATGCATGAAGGTGAAAAGTTTGTTCGATATCAATACGGGCATCTCTGGCAGTCCCAAGCTTCTCTGCTCTGATTTTCATAATAAGCCTTCTCTCAGTGTGAGAAAGGAAAAACCAGGATCAATGTGTTATTTAGAGAGATGGACCCTGTATCATTTGCTCTAATGCTCCACATGTTTTCAGTGTAATTCTGTTGCCCAGTTGTGTTTGTGCAGAAAGACAGGCGGTTGGGGAATAAAGAATCAGACTGTCAGACATTAAACATAAGAGAGTTGTTCGTGGACGTTCAAATATTACAGAAATGTACAAATCAGTCCCAGTGAATTATGGCATCATCAAAAAGTTAACTGGTTTTCAGATATTCCATGAACTGCTTTTTTCTCACAGCCAAGTTCAGTTTCAGTAGCAAAACCCAGGTAGAATCAAGGACCTGTCTGACAACATGAAGTAAGCTGAAAGGTCTCCAATCTGAGGAGATGAGTAATTTAAATCTATCAGTCAGAAAAGGTTTAAAAGCCATTCCTAAGACTTTGGGAGTCCAGAGAACCACAATGAGAACCATCAAATGGAGAAAACATGGAACAGTGGACAACCTTCACAGGAGTGACCTACCTACCAAAAAGAATCACTGCAAATCAGCCAAAAATCCTGAAGGAGGATGTCCGACCATGGCTTCATGACCTTAAACTCAGGTACACAATGATCTGAAGCACATCATCTAGTCTGCTTCTGAAAGGCTCAAACTAAATCAAGGTTTTGGAGTGACCTACTTGAAGTTTGGACTTAAATCCAATTGGGATGCTGTGGCATGAGCTTAAACAGGCCGCTATTGCTGGAAAGCCCTCCAATGTGGCTGAATTACAATTATTGTGCAAATAAGATGCTGTAGTATTATTAGGGCTGCTGCTTCTTTTTGGTTCATTATTCAACAAAAAATCACCAATAACCATCAAAAGTGAAGGTAGAGAGAAGATCTGCACAAGATGAAGTATTTGTGGCACTCTTTGATGCTATTAGTTTATTGTATATTTTTCAAACTAATAGAAAACCTTCAAGAATACCACTTGGCTCTGCATCACCATAGTCTCAACTATGTTGCATCCCAACATGTCATTTTGAAGGGAAATTTCATCTCTCCAGGTATGACTAATGATGCGTTACACATAAAACCTTTAAATACACAAATCTACACCAAATGACATGCTGATGAAATACATGTCATCACTGTGAAGAGGAACAATTTTTAAAGAACAATCATCCCTGCTGGGTGCTTTGATGCTGGGGATATTTTCAGTTTAAGTCAGCTGTCAACAGTAGAACACTCAAAGCAAACATCAGAGCTCCAGATGAAGCAGCAGATATGAAGACCAACCAAGGAAGCTTGTCTCATCACACCAGAGACAATTTGCTAGAAACAGAGAGCAAATCAGACAAAAAAAGAAGTGAAATGCATTCTTGCATTGATTAACAGCTAAGTAACAGCTATCAGTACGACTTTATTAAATTATTCCAAAATAAGAAGTCAAATCTACCTGAAATTGTTCTAATGATTTATAGGACTATGTTGGGAATTATTAATTTAAAAAGATTATTTATGCAATGATAACCTTAAAAAGTTATTGGACAAAAAGGCTGCAACAGTTGCAATGAAACTGCTGCTTTAAGTGGAGTTATAGGGCTTAGCTCATTAGGCTAAATTAGCTAATTACATGGAGATTTTGTTACTGTTCCTCCAGCTAATTAATTTGAATGACTTCCACCACTGTGTTCAGGAAATGAGTCTTCCCAGAACAGATGAGGTAAAATTTAAAAAAAACACCACATCAGGCACTTTTGCAGCACCTGAGAGGTTGACAGGAGAAACTTTCCTTCCATTATTGCACCGTCGGCAGGAAAGAACCTCCTAATTTTCTCCTGCTGATAAATCCACGTCAGAGAAGAAAACCTGGACGGAAAATGCTCGAGCAAAAGTTAACAACAAACCGCTTTGACTCAGTTATAATTCAACTAACCTGATGTCCATGGGATGCCGGACATATGTAACAAGTATTCAGGTTTTCCAACTGAATGATGTGTTTTGAAATGAGCGTAAACTTCAATAAAGAGTTTCTCAGAGCTACTGTATCTCCAACATCTTTAGGGTATTTATGCAGCAGTAGGGGCCAGGCTACTAGTCTGCACAGAGGGTGAGATGTCAGCAGCCAGTTAACAAAACCTGCTGCAGCGTGTTAGACTGAGGTCACAATTCATCTTCCGACATCACAATGACTTTAATCAAACATCCAAGATGGCAAAGCAGTGGCTTCAGAAACAGTTTGTGAATGTTTTTAAGTAGCCAAATCAGAACCCAGACTTATGTCCAATTGAACACCTGTGAAATACTGATGCTCCTCGTACATTTATATGTTCAAAATATGAAGCAAAGTACTGAACTTGTACCTGTGAGGTTTTAGCATTCAATTCGAAATACTTTATTAATGCCACAGGGAAACAAAAGGTTGTTGCAACTCATATTAAACCAAAAACTAAGAAAGTAACAGCAAACATCCTTTCTAACTGCACAGCATCCAATACCAGAGGGAATCATTTTCCATAAAAGCAATGTTTCTGCTAGAAAAGGAGGAATTAAATATTTTTAAAAGAATATATTGGAATCAAAGTAACAGAGCTACCCCAACAGGCTGCCACCTTAAGCAGCGCAATTACAAGAATTATGTCCAAAGAATAAAATTTGTATCCAAACAGAGGCCAAATGTTCACATGTAGAGCTTTTCAAGGCTGAGATTTAATAAGTTAAAATACAATATTTTCTACAACTTATAATAGTACTAACATAATTACATAAAAACTGGGCCTTTTCAACTGTTTTAAAGCAGTTAAGTCATTTTTAAAACACACTTTTTTGATGCACCAATAGTCTCATGTGGCCAAACAAGTAATTCTGTAGCTTCGGTAACAACCAGAGCAGATGATCTTAATATATTAGTGATGAATTACATCAGAAGGTTTTGCTGACAAATAACACTTTTCTAACTGATACATGCTGAATTAATGCATAGCTGCTTAGTGGCAATATAGTAAAGAATGGAACAAGCACCCATACATTCCCCAAAACTAAAGCTACATGGGAAAAGTGGGAGATGTTGATGCAATTATGGGGAAAACTTCTCAAAACCCAGCTCCAAAAACTTCCTTGTCCAATGCTTATCAAATAAAACCAATTCTAGTTTTGCTTTGGAAGAAGCAAACATCACAAGCCTGAGGGTTAAAATGTGCCCTTGCCAGAAAAAAAAAGCTCCAGCTGAAAGTTAACAGCCAGACCACTGAGGCAGCCAGATTTGCTGGTTGTAATGAAGTGTGAAGTTTCTCAGATAAGTTGAGTAGTTACAACACAGTATTTCTAATGTGCCCTCTGACAACATTTCTCCTGTAGTATGTAGTAGTATGCAGTAGTAGTAGTAGAGGACTTGGCCATCACTACTGTCGTCGTGGTATGCGTTACAGATCGAGTTTGGCTGATAAATCCATATTGGTATTATCTGTATCTCTAGAAACCATTCAACAGTAATATGTGTAAAGACAGATATTTGTATCAGAAAGAAATAATAAATTTAACAACTTAGACTAGAATCAGGAAACTATGACCAAGTAGCACAATTACAAGAATGAGATGAATATTTTTTATTGAAATCACCTTAATCTTATGTGAGGGAATGTGGCAGATTAATAAGAGGATGGAATAAAATAAGGCTGTTTGTATCAGTCAGAAAACTTGAAAGACATAATTAAGTTCTAAAGTTTTTCCACAGAAAAGTACCAATTTAGTTCAGTTTTAGAGGTCATGTTAACTCCACTTCTAATTGTTTGAAGTGGGTTTTATTTGGTCCCCAGGGACCATTTCGAGCATATGATGAGTACCAACTACTGAAAATGAATTTTGGCATATTGTGCCAAACAACATCATCTCAATTAGTGCTAGCACCTGTGCTTAGGCCAATTATGCTCATTCACATCAAAAACAAATGACTCATAATGAGAGTGCTGCATTCCTGTAAGGCCAGGAAACACAATGATTGGACGTTTTTGCTTTTAACTTGGGTCTGCAGTTTTACGAAACTCATTCTGGATGGATTTAAAGCTCAGAAAGAGGAAACACATCTGACAGAAAGAGTGCATTGACATTTCAGCGATTTTGTGTTCATTATAGCCCAGTTCTGACCTGGAGTCTCGGTGAGCCAGGTGTAACCGTACAACTCCCACTCTCACAGCATTGAAAGTGTCTAACCTTGGAGGCAGTCAAGCTGTAAATTGACAGTCAAAACACTACAGGCTTTTAAGCAGAACCTTGGAGCTGGTATGGACTCTAGTCTGGTCTGTCGTTTAAACTTCTGTAAAAACTTAAGTACAGAGTGAACTCAAGTTCTACAGTAGAAAGTGGGAATAAAAGAACAGCTCAGTGAGAAATGAAGTGGAAAGACAGACAGGAAGTCATGGGGGGCAGGAAAAAGTCCACATGAACAAGAAAGAGAACAAAAATAAAGAGAAACGAGTGGATCAGCACCGATAGGAAGGCAAAGTATCTTAAAACAACATTAAAACACCAAACAATATGTCAAATCTGACTGAAAGGTATTTAGGTAAATTATTGTGGACTACTACTGTGGTTTCAGATTGGCCACAAGATTGTGGAGCATGTAGAACATCGACATGGATTTAAACCCACTCAACCACAATAATGTTTGGGAGCTTAGTGTTCCTAATCCATAACCTCAAAGGCATCGTTTGGACCTGAGATCAGCCAATCCTTCCACTGAATAGAGAACAAATGGCTGCACTCTGAAGTCAATGACTGATCATGTCTTTAAAGACGTTGTAGTTTTAGGTTTTTAAGTATAAAAGACATGTAAAAGAAAGGGTGCGCCACATTTATGACCCATTTACCTCCTTGTATTTTATACTTTTATAGTTTGATAAAGTCCAAAGACTTTTATGTGATAAATAATTATTTTGGCTAATATAGTTTGAAGTGTAGTTAGGTATTCAGATAGAAGCCTTTTAGCTCTTCTTTGAGGGATTTCCTAAAATATGGACTCTTTGGGTTTTGGAGACACCATTTATTTCCAACCAGACAAGCATGTTGTCTGCTTTTGCGTAATTGCCCAAACAGGCCAATTTGTAACCCTGCAAGCAGTCCACAGTGAAACGGGTGGTCCATACTACAGGTTTGGCCTTTTAGATCCATAATAAGAAGTTCTGTGAGCACAGTCACAGAGATCTGCTCAGGTCCCTGTACAGCAACTGACCCATTTCTCCAGCCTGTAAGAAATTTCTCTGTGCTGCTCATGTTCGGACCTGTCAAAAATCAACCCACATAGGACGCAAGTGGGATTTATAATGAGTTATCCCATTTGGATCCTGATGGAGAGATATGTAGACCCAACAATGGGATCTGCCCAAAAAAAAGAAACATGCAGGTCCCAACAACTTAACCATTTTGGGTACCTATAACAGATTCATGTGGGTTGTTCCTGGTGAAATCTGCTTAAAAACTAACCACATGGTCCCCATGTTGTGGTTGCGGGAAAGTTCCCCTTTTGGATCGACATTCAGAGGTTAGATCTGCCCAAAAACAGTTCAATCAGGGTCACTGACAGCAATGGGTGCCTGTAGAGGATTTATGTGGGGGGTTGATAGTGGGATTTGACGCAAAACAACCCACACAGGCCTCATATGTGTTAACACACAGGTAGTACATAACATTCTAATAGCATTTAACGCCATTTGGTACATATAATGGATTTATGTGGACTAACTCTTGGTGGGCAATATTCAAAACCAGGACAGTATTTGGTCACCTATGTGGGACTTCGTTTTTCCTGTATGGGCCCACGAGTCCTACCCAAAGCTAACCCACATGAGCACCTTGTAATTTAGCCCACACTGGACCCAAACCAGCTTCAAGATCTTGGCCCTACAAGGGATGTTTTTGACACCGCGAATAGAAAACCCAACCCATCTAATTAGATTTATGTTCTTTGATTAAAATTATTTTATCTACTGATTTCTAATTGAATCACTTCATCTCTCTTACAGTAAAATTTCCAAATCCATCCTCGATGTGTTAGATATTTATAAAACACAATTTTCTCTTTAAAACATACCACATTCTCCTGTAGCTAAAAAGGTTTATCCATCTTTCTACATCCTCTTTTGACTTTGAAGCAATCCTACAGGTTTTCACACATAACCAAACACGGTTGTTCATGAAACAAATTCTCTTTGTGAATATTTATTAACATTTATATTGCTAGGCATTTGCAAACTGAATCAATAGTTACTTAATTTTTTATAAGTTTTGTATCTTCAAGCTTTAAATTTGTATAAACTGGCTTTGAGAACAAGCTCATACAGGTCTAAGACCTTCATAATCAAAAATGTAGCACAGTCAGTTTCCATCTGTTACTCTTAATTTGTGCATGTTAAACATAATGCAATCAAACAATGATTTTAAAAGATTTTAATAAATGAAGAGAATACTGAAGAGATTATATCATCTTGAACTTTAAGCCTTTTGGAGACCATGTCGTTTACCACATAGAATGATGGCCATTAACAGAAACAAGGGAGGACAGAAAAGGAAGCGCATTCATAAAAAGTGTTAAAATGAGTAACACTGGTAGAGGTATGCAGCAGATAAGTACTGCAGATAGAGCATGAGCAGTAATTCCAACTCTCTTAGACCCATTCACAGGTGCGGGTGGGTGGAAGAAGAGTCGGAGGAGGAGAATAGAACTGGGAAAAAACATTAAATGTCTGGATTTTCACACCGTTAATTTAGCTGTGCAGAGCGTCGCCGCACCATTTTCTCACTCTTCTCCGCTCCTGTCGGAAACATGCTAATTAGGGAAGCCGACTGACGTGAGCGAGGTTTAAAGGGTAATTAGCATAAAAAAATCCCACATGCTGTATTTTTACTTTTTCTAATCAACACCCTCACACGTACACGTTTTCTGATCTGAGAAAATGTAGCTTGACGCAATTAAAAATGAAAATTAGCATCCAGTAGGAGGGAGGTAGACAAAAAAACATTGTCTAAAATTTTGTTCTTTGTCTCCTTTTATCCACTTTATTTCCAGATGAAGGCAGAAAAACAATGTAACCATTTTGCAAACAAGATGACAAGCAGTTTTCTCTGTTTAAGCAGCCATCTTGTTCCCCGAGACAGTCTTTGTGTTGCAGATGTTTCCTTCTAATAAAGTCTATTTGTTGACAAGTCCAAGTCAAGTCTCAGATCTTTCGCCCCAAGTCCAAGTTAAGTCTTGAGTCTCTAAATGCGCAGCTTTAACCAAGTGTCTTTGAAGACAAACTGCGGTCTCACATTTTTTATGTTCTGCCTAAAACTATTCATTTCTGCACAATAATAAACCCAATTATCATACTATAGGCCTAATTTACACTTAAAGATTTAACATTTATTCATTCAATTCTGTTTAAGATTTTAACAAGTGTGAAGAAATATTAGGCTATAATATTTACCCCACTAGATACAGAAATGTGTTTATGTTCAAACGTAAACAGTAAAAATGGGTTAAGAGCTTAAAACAAGAAATGCTGATTCTCAAATCAGCCATATTTATCGAGTTTAGAGAGTTTGACTTCTCTCTTTCAGTGCAAGATTATCAGGAAACCATGTACTCCATCAGTATTTAAAAATCTGTGCTGCCAAGTCTAAATGGTAAACTTAGTCCAAGACACAAAAATATAGAGCAAGGTGTAAAGCAGTAACCTGATGGGAAAGAATGAATAAGAACCATCTCTGAATCAACCTAATAGGAAGGGTTTAAATCCTGGAGAACCAGAAGCATCTTTTTATTGATGCCACATAAACAGCAAGATAATAAAATATTAAAAATAGGTTTTGCTCAAATTGTTTGGAAATGACCCTAAAAACCAAACCTTCTGGCCTATGGGAATCGATACTTCTAGCCAACGCTCCACATACGTCCCTGCCTAATAAATCAAATGCACCCTTTCACTAAGAATATGCACATCTGTGTCAGAGCTGCAGTCTATGCCTGCAATCTTTGTTTTTGTGATTTAATTGCGCAACAAGTCCAAGTCGCTGATCTGAGTCCCCATCTTTTAGGATTTTATGCAGAGATCTGTGGTCTGAAACTTATTTGTGGTACTGCACTGCAGATTATGTTGGCCTTTACCTTTAAAGGGCTTCCAATCAGCCTGCATTTCATCAAAGTGAAGTTCATTCTCACTACAGACCAGAATCAAACGACAGAAATTACATTTCTCTGTATATTCCCTTTACTTTGACCTATGCAGCTCATTTGGGAAGTATTATTTCCTGTTTGCTTTAAAGGACAAAAGAAAAGTTTAAAGCTGTGTTGAAAAGTTTAATAAGGTCTGAGTTGGGGAAAGACAGAGGCTGTGCTGCTGTGGAAAACAAGTTATTTTTGTGTGTCTCTGTGACAAAAGGCGTCATGGAGTTGAGAATATCACTTTTTTATCAAACTCGATTGTTTGGCTGCTGCTCCTCTCAACATAATAACACCTTCCACTTGTGCTGAGATGTCGGAGAAACTGTATTATGGTCTGTACACTTTTGTCTAAAAGGAAAACAAAATGGTTGATTGCACACAAGTATCACTACATAGTGTTACATGTAAAGAACCAACAGGGATCCATATGCTCTGCTGACTCAAGCCAATAACACCAATTGCTATTGGTCCAGAAAAAGGCCAAACTGGGTCTGTTCAACGATTTCAGAGTGAGGAGAGTTCTTGTCATTGTCATTAATCTTTTAATTGTCGCATTTTAAATTTTAACATAATTGCTACTGCTTAACTGGGGACTTTTTCAGAGAAACATTTTGTAGTAAAAATGTCTCAGTGCTGCTCTTACAACCATTGCTGCCATAAAACTCTATAAGCCGTTTTCCCCTGGGTGACCTCACTTCAGGCTTGGGTCCTCTACCAGAACCCTAGGACCTTTTGGTTCTGCAGCATATCCTAGCTCTGCACTCTGTTTTTAACAGAAGTCTCAGAGGCAGTTCCTGGTGTTTGCTGCAGCCACTCCTCCAGTTTCAGGGTCACAGCAACAAGTTCACCACCGAGGCCTTTACTCTCCACAATATCTCTGTCTCCTCTTACCCTTTGTGTTTCTTGAACTTCTCATGCTCCTTCTTCTTGAAGTTGCTGCATCACAACTTCAGGAAGCCATGCACACCTCATACCACCTCCTCCACATCCCATTCAGGAACAAGTTCTTCCCATAAAGCAACCAACCCCCTCCAATCAGATCCTCTGCCTGCACTAAAGATCTCAGATGAAGATGTAAATAGGCTCTTTCAGCGCATGAAAACAAAGAAAACTGGAGGACCTGATAACGTCTCCCCATCATGCCTGAAAGCCTGTGCAAATCAACTCACCCCGATCTTAAATTGGATCTTCAACAACTCACTGAAGACGTGTGAGGTCCCCTCCTGGTTCAAACGATCCACCATCATCCCGGTGCCCAAGAAACCCACCATTCTAGGATTAAATGACTACAGGCCTGTAGCCCTGACGTCTGTGGTCATGAAATCCTTTGAGCGGCTGGTGTTGAAGCACCTGAAAGACATCACAGGCCCCCTGCTGGACCCCCTGTAATTTGCTTACCGAGCAAACAGGTCGGCAGATGATGCTGTTAACTTACATGGGTTGGACAATGAAACTGAAACACCTGTCATTTTAGTGTGGGAGGTTTCATGGCTAAATTGGACCAGCCTGGTAGCAAAATATTGAAATGCACACAACATTATGGGTGACATACCAGAGTTCAAAAGAGGACAAATTGTTGGTGCACGTCTTGCTGGCGCATCTGTGACCAAGACAGCAAGTCTTTGTGATGTATCAAGAGCCACGGTATCCAGGGTAACGTCAGCATACCACCAAGAAGGACGAACCACATCCAACAGGATTAACTGTGGACACAAGAGGAAGCTGTCTGAAAGGGATGTTCGGGTGCTAACCTGGATTGTATCTAAAAAACATAAAACCACAGCTGCCCAAATCACGGTAGAATTAAATGTGCACCTCAACTCTCCTGTTTCCACCAGAACTGTCCGTCAGGAGCTCCACAGGGTCAATATACACGGCCGGGCTGCTATAGCCAAACCTTTGGTCACTCATGTCAATGCCAAACGTCAGTTTCAATGATGCAAGGAGCGCAAATCTTGGGCTGTGGACAATGTGAAACATGTATTGTTCTCTGATGAGTCCACCTTTACTGTTTTCCCCACATCCGGGAGAGTTACGGTGTGGAGAAGCCCCAAAGAAGTGTACCACCCAGACTGTTGCATGCCCAGAGTGAAGCATGGGGGTGGATCAGTGATGGTTTGGGCTGCCATATCATGGCATTCCCTTGGCCCAATACTTATGCTAGATGGACGCGTCACTGCCAAGGACTACCGAACCATTCTTGAGGACCATGTGCATCCAATGGTTCAAACATTGTATCCTGAAGGCGGTATCAGGATGACAATGCACCAATACACACAGCAAGACTGGTGAAAGATTGGTTTGATGAACATGAAAGTGAAGTTGAACATCTCCCATGGCCTGCACAGTCACCAGATCTAAATATTATTGAGCCACTTTGGGGTGTTTTGGAGGAGCGAGTCAGGAAACGTTTTCCTCCACCAGTATCACGTAGTGACCTGGCCACTATCCTGCAAGAAGAATGGCTTAAAATCCCTCTGACCACTGTGCAGGACTTGTATATGTCATTCCCAAGACGAAATGACGCTGTATTGGCTGCAAAACGAGGCCCTACACCATACTAATAAATAATAGTGGTCTAAAACCAGGTGTTTCAGTTTCATTGTCCAACCCCTGTAGGTCTACAGGTCCTTCTCAAAAAATTAGCATATTGTGATAAAGTTCATTATTTTCCATAATGTCATGATGAAAATTTAACATTCATATATTTTAGATTCTTTGCACACTAACTGAAATATTTCAGGTCTTTTATTGTCTTAATACGGATGATTTTGGCATACAGCTCATGAAAACCCAAAATTCCTATCTCACAAAATTAGCATATTTCATCCGACCAATGAATGAATGAATGTTTTTAATACAAAAAACATCAACCTTCAAATAATCATGTACAGTTATGCACTCAATACTTGGTCGGGAACCCTTTTGCAGAAATGACTGCTTCAATGCGGCGTGGCATGGAGGCAATCAGCCTGTGGCACTGTCGAGGTCTTATGGAGGCCCAGGATGCTTCGATAGCGGCCTTTAGCTCATCCAGAGTGTTGGGTCTTGAGTCTCTCAACGTTCTCTTCACAATATCCCACAGATTCTCTATGGGGTTCAGGTCAGGAGAGTTGGCAGGCCAATTGAGCACAGTGATACCATGGTCAGTAAACCATTTACCAGTGGTTTTGGCACTGTGAGCAGGTGCCAGGTCGTGCGGAAAAATGAAATCTTCATCTCCATAAAGCTTTTCAGCAGATGGAAGCATGAAGTGCTCCAAAATCTCCTGATAGCTAGCTGCATTGACCCTGCCCTTGATAAAACACAGTGGACCAACACCAGCAGCTGACACGGCACCCCAGACCATCACTTACTGTGGGTACTTGACACTGGACTTCTGGCACTTCCTTCTCCCCAGTCTTCCTCCAGACTCTGGTACCTTGATTTCCAAATGACATGCAGAATTTGCTTTCATCTGAAAAAAGTACTTTGGACCACTGAGCAACAGTCCAGTGCTGCTTCTCTGTAGCCCAGGTCAGGCGCTTCTGCCGCTTTTTCTGGTTCAAAAGTGGCTTGACCTGGGGAATGCGGCACCTGTAGCCCATTTCCTGCACACGCCTGTGCACGGTGGCTTTGGATGTTTCTACTCCAGACTCAGTCCACTGCTTCCGCAGGTCCCCCAAGGTCTGGAATCGGCCCTTCTCCACAATCTTCCTCAGGGTCCGGTCACCTCTTCTCGTTGTGCAGCGTTTTCTGCCACACTTTTTCCTTCCCACAGACTTCCCACTGAGGTGCCTTGATACAGCACTCTGGGAACAGCCTATTCGTTCAGAAATTTCTTTCTGTGTCTTACCCTCTTGCTTGAGGGTGTCAATAGTGGCCTTCTGGACAGCAGTCAGGTCGGCAGTCTTACCCATGATTGGGGTTTTGAGTGATGAACCAGGCTGGGAGTTTTAAAGGCCTCAGGAATCTTTTGCAGGTGTTTAAAGTTAACTCGTTGATTCAGATGATTAGGTTCATATCTTGTTTAGAGACCCTTTTAATGATATGCTAATTTTGTGAGATAGGAATTTTGGGTTTTCATGAGCTGT
The DNA here is from genome assembly GCF_021462225.1 of Girardinichthys multiradiatus. NCBI lineage: Eukaryota > Metazoa > Chordata > Actinopteri > Cyprinodontiformes > Goodeidae > Girardinichthys > Girardinichthys multiradiatus. The sequence goes on from NC_061809.1 coordinate 29,115,172, forward strand.
ATGCCAAAATCATCCGTATTAAGACAATAAAAGACCTGAAATATTTCAGTTAGTGTGCAATGAATCTAAAATATATGAATGTTAGATTTTCATCATGACATTATGGAAAATAATGAACTTTATCACAATATGCTAATATTTTGAGAAGGACCTGTATACTTCATCCTGCAACACCTCGACCATCCAGGGACATACGCCAGGACCCTGTTTGTAGACTTCAGCTCGGCCTTCAACACCATCATACCAGACATCCCCCACCAGGACCTCACCCAGCTCAACGTCCCAGCCTCCACCTGTCAGTGGATAGACAGCTTCCTGACGGACCGACAGCAGCAGGTGAGACTGGTAGCATCTTCTCCCGCAGCAAATCAATAAGTACTGGTGCCCCCCAGGGGTGTGTTCTATCCCCACTCCTCTCCTCCCTGTACACAAATGACTGGACCTCAGCGGACTCGTCCGTGAAACTCCTGAGGTTTGCAGACGACACCACTGTCATTGGACTGATCCAGGATGGTGATGAGTCTGCATACAGACAGGAGGTGGATCTGCTGGTACACTGGTGTTGTCAGAACTACCTTGAACTGAACCCACTCAAGACTATGGAAATGGTGGTGGACTTTCGGAGAACACCACCCCCATACACCCCCCTCACCATCCTCAACAACACTGTATCGGCCGTGGACCACTTCAGGTTCTTAGGAACCACCATCTCTGAGGACCTGAGATGGTCTTCACACATAGATAATGCTCGGATTAAGGCCCAGCAACTCAATAAGTTCAACCTTCCACAGGAGCTGTTGGTCATCTTCTACACTGCCATCATTCAATCTGTCCTGTCTTCATCCATCTCAGTGTGGTTTGGATCATCCACCAAACAGGACAGGTCCAAACTGCAACGAATAATCAGGAATGCAGAGAGAATAATCAGAGCTGACCTTCCCTCCATCCAGGACTTATACAGGTCTAGGGTCAGGAAAAGAGCTGCTAAAATCTCTGCAGACCCCACACACCCTGCACATAAACTGTTCAGAGTTTTACCTTCAGGTGGCGCTACAGAGCACTGTTCACTAAAACCAGCCGCCACAGAGACAGTTTCTTCCCCCAGGCTGTTTCTCTGATGAATATTTAATAGAGAACCAAACAACCTCATACTGAAGTTGCAAATGCACCTTTGTATATATGTATATTTACAGACATAAAGATATATGCATAATACATCTTATAACGCATAAGAAAAAAAAACAACCCAGAGAGCAAAGTGTACCAGAGTCAAATTCCTTGTTTGTAGGTACAAACTTGGCAATAAATCTGATTCTGATTGCCTTTCTGCTTTATCCACCACCACAATGTCCGGTTGGGTAACCATCACCTGTTTATCTGTCTGGATCTGGAAGTCCAAGAGGATCTTAACCTTAGAACTCTGAACTACTCCAGGTGCTGTTCTGGATAGTGGCTTTGACACTATAGCCACAAGGTACTGGACTTTGGGAGAAACCTTCTGTGTATTGTGATGTACATCCTTGTGTTGATCATCTAGCTCCACATAAATCTCTCTAAAAACAGTATTTCTTAGAAAATTTTGTATTTTAGTCCCTAACAAAATATTAAACATAACATCTACAAACCCTTAAATGGATGATTGGTATCATGTGCTTCTCAGACTAAAAGCTAATAAGCTGTATGGACACCTTATATTGAAAACAATCGATTTAGTTGTAGAGCTAAATATTATGAGCACAATGAATGTCTGCAAACCTCAATGAACTTTAGCCATGTAGTAAATAGTGCATAAAAATTACTTCACAACGATGTGTGGAGTAATGACTTAGTCTTCCATTAAATGGCTACAGAGTTATTGCAGTGTTAAAACATGGGGTGCATTTGTTTTCCCCCAGGAAAATAATGAAAATCACAGAAACATGTTTTCCTGATGTAGCATTCCCTGTGGATCAGGCTTATCTGACTCCAAACAACCTGTTCACCTCTTCACATGGTTTACCCATGATACTGTATGTTTGTAAGTTGGTCCAGTTTTCTTAGGTCCAAAGGTTCACCTTGAATCTTTCAAATGCTCTTCTTGTCACTGTGGCAAAACATCCCAAACCTTGGTTCGTTTGATCATAAACCTTTCTCTAAGAAATATTTCACTTATCCATTTTCATCAAAACAGTAAGCAATGCCTCCAACCACAATGGCATCAATACACACTCAATAACTCACAGTAATTTTGAAGAAAATACATTTTGCAGCAGCAGATTTGGACGGGCCAATGAAATCACTGGGAAAATGACACTGCTCATCATCTCCAAAACACCACACCTACAGTAAAGTCATGAAAATATGAGACTGACTTTAAACATATGGTCCTGGCAGACCTCGTTAATGAAGGAGGGATGAATGTGGAAATGTTCTTGGACATTCTGAAGTGGACTTTTCAGTAAGACAATGATCCCAAACCCACAGCCAAGGAAAATCAGCTGGTTTCAGTTAAAGAAAATAAAGCTGCCAGGATGGCCCAGTCCGTCACTGACTTGGATCCAACTGAAAAAACCTTAGATCATAGAAAAGGACTCCAGGACTCTCAAGACCTAAATATCGTTTGGGCAGAAGAACAGGTCCAAATCACACCTTAGCAAGCCATGAGGCTGGTTCCTCCAAACAGAGGATGCCTACTATTCCTATTTCTACTGAGAAAGCACTAAATGTTTAAAACTTTTTGCTTGTACTATCCCAATTTACTACACAATTCCTGGACTATTAATTATTTATGTGGACTTCTTTGCCTGCTACCACAGAAAATTGTAGGTAATAGTTATACTGCATGTTATGTACTAGTGAACGCTGAGTTCTGTTAGTTGCTGAAGCTGGTGAATGCTGGCCAACATAAAGGAGCAAGCTTGCTGATCTCCTGACTGGTCTGAGGATGCTGATGGTGGCAACAATATGCAGCGGTTGCCAAGACAATTATCACCTCCTGTATCTCCCTGCGTTGGAAGTGTTGGACCCGCCCAGCCTGCCCCCACGCTGATGTCACCGTTACCACGGAGACTTAACACAGGGACCTTGCCAATTCCCAGCAGGAGAGTGAGGAGGCTGCTTGCACTGGTCCCATACCCCCTCAACTCCTGCACCCTTTTGGAAATGCCACCACCTCCTCCACTACCGTCAGCCTCTCTCATTGCCCCCCTACCATCTCCCCCAGAGCTGACAGCCATCTGTGTTCAGAGAAACACTCCCCAGTCATATTTCTGTGTTCTGACTTCAGTACATGGTGTCCCAGGGCAACAAGAGCTGTTTAAATCCAGTTTTCTAAAAAAAGCCCACATTATTTCACGACTCACCCTCTGCAAATGGAGCCATATGTTAGAATCTTGATTTTATATTGAATTTCAGTTTTGTCTCCACTTCACTGTACCTAAAGAGATAACTGATCCCCTCATCAATACAGATTCTGTAACAAGGGTCATTTCAACTAAACTGAATTTTAGTCCAGATTTAGTTCTTTGGGGACCTCTCTGGAAGCATTTCAAGGACCGCCGGGATCCCAGAACTTCACTTAGAAACCCACTGCAGCTGTGCAGAGAGATGAAGAACGGCAGAAGGAGGTGCAACTTAAAACTAACACGCCTTTCCTCTGATGGGCTGAATGCAATAATAAGTCCTCAGGCACTTCTCTGCAGCTGTCAGCCAGATCAGGTTAAGGCTCTGTACGAGCACAAACAGTAAATGAGCGCAGAATGCATTAACATGCTGAAGTCCCATCTGCATCATTTCATGTATTTGGGCTCAGCAGCATCAGTCAGAACCAGTACCTGACACAATGAGCAAAGAATAAAAGTTAGCTTGGTTCTTACATTTATTATGGTTTTTACACTGCTTATCTTTTTTTAATGAAATTTACCGTTTTCCAGCAACAAATATGTTCTGATCCCAACTTCATCCTAACCCTCATTTTCTCTGTATTTTCCAAGTTCTTTATTTCCAACATCTTCAGTCAGTTCTGCTTTAGTTTAGTTTCCTTTAGTTTCAGCATATTATATATATAACTAACCAACCTAAAGAGGTTTAAAATATTGGCTTTTGCAAACTAATGAATCCATATTAAAATAAAAAGAGGTGCAGTTTCTCACATTTCTGACACCAATTGTGTTTTTAAACAAATTTTATATAAATCTGCGCTCAAAAGCCAGAAACAGTTTTAGCTGATTCTATATTATTTTATTCAACCAAGATGTTTAAGTTGTTAAGAATCCAAGTAAAGACATATTAGATGTGCAGAGTTATTCTGCTCACTCCCTAAATTTGCAAAGAGAGGCTAACCAACACCACCAACAAATGATCATCTGGATATGACCAATATGTTTAATTTAATACATTTACTGAAGGACGGATGGATAGTTTCCCACTTATTGAAATAGTCTTCTGTCTTACTTGCATCATCAAATACAATATGATAAGCAAAGCCTATTTAATAATCTTTTAATCAAATGTGACATATGTTGGCTCAACACCAGTTGGGGTCATTTTAACTTTGGTTCTTTGATTTCTGTTTGTGACTTCACAGTCATCTGTCATCCACAAGGGGACGCTGCAGGACCCTCAGCAGCTCTGAGGGTGAAGGTGTTTCTTCTTGGTTGTACAGATATCACAGAGTTTGTGGAGAAGCAGATTATTCCTCAGCGATGGAAACAAACATTCCAGTCAGACAGAAACCAAAGACGTTTTTTTTCCAAGTACCAGCCAAGTCTTGAGTCCCAGTCTCGAACCCGAGTCGCCATCTCTGATGTACACCACCTGTCTGAACTGACTAGCAACTTAAATCAATTAAAACTGAAAATGCTAACGTCAGTGGGATGTTAGCTTTGTTAGTGAACACCAACAGTCTACAGTTGTACCAGAGGCTGTAGTTGCGTTTGCTGCAGGTTTATTCAGCCAACATCTGAGTAAACCCTGGATAGTGCATCGGTTGTGCTACAGCATTGTAGATGCCATGTTTCTGTGCTGTTCAGGTTCCGTAGTCGTTTGAAAATCAGATTGGCCAAATCATCAGATGATGACTTCCAGCATGCGTCGGACAAGTAGCTTCCACCGCGTTGGAGAATGTCAAAGTATATAAAAAAAAAAAACAATTCAATATCGTGAAAAATGTTTTGTCGCTCATTTCAGAAACCATAATGTAATTTTCTGAGACATGAATTTTGAGTTTTTAATCTGTAAGCCAGAATCATCAAAATTACATCTAAATATGATTTTTACTTTCTGAAATAAGGGACATATTATTAAAGCTTTTCAGGTTATTCTAATTTTTGAGCAGTATTTGCATTAACGTTTTGTTAAAACAAGCACTGTTTTACAACAGGTCAGGGAACTAATATGTCAGAACCTTACTTCAATTAATCTGCACTGGCCCTTTAACTCATGGCGACGTGGGTGAAGTGTAACAGTAAATGTGTTTCCCCACTGAAACATGTCGCTCTCTGACTTATCTTGGGCAGATATGCATTCAGCGAGTGAACCGGAGCACAGTTGGGTCACAGAAAAGAACAGAAACATTACAAAGAGATGATACGGTCTACTAGTCCAAGTTCACACTGGAATGATGAAATTCCCCTTATACCTTACAGCTCATTTTAGGTGCCATTACTTCTGTTCCATCTCTTCTTCTGATCCTCTCACTAACAGCCAGTTAAATAGCTGCTAATGCCTTTTAGCTCATTAGCACTGGAATCTAGTGAGCCCAGACTGACTGAAATGGACATATGGAGGAAGCCTGGCAACAGACTCATAGCCCTGATGCCAACTCTTCAAAAACCTTCATACACACATCTGAAAGCGCACACACACACAATCAGTCCTTCATATCCCTTGTCTAGAGCTATGAGCTGTCCCTTACTTCCTGCTGTCCGCTTTACTAAAAACCTGCTCCACCCAAGCATTGTGGGAATTTTGGAGCCTCCTTGATTTCCCATCTCTCCACTCCACCCAGGGTTGCCATTCAGGATGAAGGCTGGCGTGCAAATGTTCACCCACGGAGAGGGAGGCTTGGGACAGCAGGAAAAGGCGAAAGCAGCAAGCAGCAAAGCTTTGTTCAAAGAACAGACCAGCACAGATTCTCTTTCCTCCCTTCCTTCTTCGCCTCTTTATCTGTGTTACATGGGTTTGTGTCAGGTCTTTGTGTGTGTTGTGTGCTACCTGTGCTGACAGCTAGCTGAAGGGTCTCTTCCAGGAGTCACAGGTTGGGATCTTGGTGAAAGAAAGAAATATCAATGAGAAGTAGAATGGCTATGAAACTGCTGCTCTGCCTGTATTTATTGCTCAAAAATGCAGCCAAAGAAATCACAACCTCATTATCTGGTTCAACAAATATTGCTTACTGAATGGTTTACACAGAGTCTATTCAAAAGTCTCATCTCCTGTTAGAACCTCAGGTCTATATGCTTTAAAAGGATCTTCCACGACAGATCAAAAAGTAATGCAGAATTGTGGAAGAAAATTACACATGGTGCATTTTCCAAACCTTCTACAAATACAAATGTGAAAAGTTACACACGTATTCACCCCCGAGTCAGTTTATAGAACAACCTATCCCTGCAGTTGCGTCTCTACCTCCTCAAACTCAGTCAGGTTGCATTTGTCAATATCAGTTTTTACCACAGATTCTCAAGTGGATTAAGGTCTAGACTTTGACTAGGGTATTCTAACCCAAGAATCTGCTTTTATCTAAACCATCCATTATATCTCTGGATGTATGTTGAGGGTGGTGGTCCTACTGTTAGATGAACCTCCACCCCAGTCTATGGTCTTCTCCAGCCTCAAACAGGTTTTCTTCTAGGACTGACTCAGATATAGCTCCACCCATCTTCCCATCAGCTCAGACCAGCTTCCCTCTCCCTGCTGAAGAAAAGCCTCCCCACAGCATGATGATGCCACCATCATGTTTATACTCCCAAAGTAGGCACTAGGTTCTCGTTTGAATCCCTTTATTTTTCCAACATTACAAGGCCCTTCTTTCACATTTTCAGAGTCCTGATAACTTACTTGTTTGGTGTCTTTTTACTTAAGTAAATCAACAGGAAACAGACTTAAGCACGATTATTAATTAAAAATAACTAATTTTGTTCCTGCTGGGTTTTGCCTATAATCCTAATGGAAGTGTAATCTTATTTGATTGCTTAAAGAACAGAAACAATGAGATCCTTCCATGAAGCTCAGACCTTGTTGCCGATGAATGACCTCACTTCTTAGAGCATGATGTTCAGGGCACCTGCACTAAAATATTCCACACCTCCAATCATATTTTCTCCAAATAAACATCAGCTTTAAAAAAGTTTGGTTTATAAAAAACGGATAAATTGTCTGAGCAATAACATGGCTTTCTTCTCTCTCCTTGGGTTGCATGCACACGTCTGAACCTGTTTGTGATTATAGTCCAGGTTACAGCCAGCAGGTGCACCATGAATTTCAGTGCATCAACACCACATTTTAATCTCAGCATTGTGCACCATCACTGGTTCATCCAACTGTTGTCTAATCCTCTTCTCTCCCAGAGAACAGCAGCAGATGGGTTTGTTCCTTTGTTAATAATGAATGCTCCTGGATATGAGGTGAAGCAGCAAAATCTGCTTTTATACACTTGTGGGCTTTTTCACCTGGTGACAGAAATTTGATGCGACTCAACCTGCGGATATTCTGTTATCCAACTATCACAGCCAGTAGATGAGATGCTCTCTGGTCATGTTGTGAGAAGTGAGGCAGAGAAGAGTGGACATGCTGACCTCTCTTGGGGCTCTGTGAAGGTTAGAGAGCAGCAGGGTCCCAGGTGCTTAGGGCCTACAGCAGTGCATAGAAACATGCATTCAAAGAAATGCATGAATGCATTTCTTTGAATGAACCCAAGAGAAAACCGGTTCTGCTATCATTCATCGAAACAGACATGCCCAGATGTTCCTGTTCTGAAAGAATCACAACATACAGAAGAAGCGGTGACTTCTTTACGCTCCACATGTCAGATGATGTTCTAGAATATACAGAAAACAATAGACGCTGAGCTTCAAGTAGAAGCTGCACAAGACACTGTCAGCCCCAAGTGGCAAAGTGATGTAATAGTTTGAATTATTTAATCCTGTGGATCAAACTGTTCAAACATTAAAAATTATTATAGTAACAGTGTTTACTCTGTGTAATCTGGCTGAGATAAGGAAAAAATGCTTCAGCAGCAGCAACAGCTGCTTTACTTCAGGCTGTCAGGATGAGTTATGACAAACAATTTAATAACAAAAAGACAAACTATAGTGCAAAATCAAGAAGTTCTGTGGAGCCACAGATCATTTATAACATCATTTTCACTACTTCTCCTTTTCAAAGATCTTCAAGCACGTCGCTCATGACAGGTATGTTTGTTTCTGGGACTGAGGTGATGCCATTAACAACATAATGTCAACCCACGACAAAAGAAGTGGTAGAAAATTCTTCAGGTTGAATATGAGTTCGCAAAATCCAATTTAATTGTGATTTGTCCAGTGAGTAGAAGAAATGTCTGACAGCAGGAGCTTGGAGACCAAACAAAACAGCACCTTATAGAGGAATTTAAAAGCTATTATGAGTCGAGTCTGCGTCTAAACTGCTGAATGACCACAAAAACAGCAGCATTTAGATACACACACTTTCCGCTCCAGTTCTGACCAGCATGGTCACTCTGGTGCCCACAGGGGTAAGTCAGCACATTCCTCCAAACAACCAGGATAGCCTACCTTATCTTAACAAGCCATGCAGTGGTTTTACTCGTGTTGGTTTAACTGCGCTATTGTAGGTGCCAAAGGACACTGTTACACCACTTGAAGTCTAATTTAATCTACAGTTAGTAGGATTTTAAAAGGGACAGTAGCACCCAGGTGCTGCTGATCAAATACACCTGATGGTCTACTCGTTAACAAGTGTGACCACAGCTCTAAAATTAAGACTTTTAGTAGTTTTCTGGTCTACAGCATACAGATGTGTTAACACAATGCCAGGATGGAAAGAAAAAAGCAACTGTTGTCCCCATCCACCTGGGAAGGGTTATAAGGTCATCTAAAGTCCACCATTCTACAGGGAGAAAGCTTTTTCCCAAATGGAAAACATCTCACACACCTAAGCAAATTTACTCCAAGGTCAGACCATGCAAGGCTTGGAGAAGTGATAAAAACTCAACACCTTCCACATAATAATACTAATGGTGCAAGCACCTACCGGACAAATGTTGAGGTTTTATAAAATAAATGTAGTTGTAGATAAAGGCGAAGCATTCAGAGATCAGGCTTTTTTCTCAAACCAGCTGAATTCTCCAATTGCATGTCGAAGACCTGCTCTTCCCTTCACTCAATCATTGTCCTCTTCTGGACCAAGAAACAGCTAAATAAGCCCTGAAGGGGAATTGAGAAAATTTTAGTTCAATAGATATCATAAATCTCATCTGAAGATATTTAGCATAGAAAATTCAAAACATGAAGTTTGGCCTGCAAACCTAGGACAAATGTGGACTGCCAACTGCTGACAACCTTCTCATGAAGCCTGTTAGTCTGGGTTGTTCATGGCTCCCTCTCGCTTCATTTCAGTCTTCAGCAGTGAAGTACTGTAATTTCAACGAGATTAGAGCTTTATCAGGGCACACATAAGGTGACAGTCTCTTTATTATCCACTAGAAATGAACCTAATTTAATGACATTGATCTAGAGTCCGTTAGAAGCTCAGAGCCTAGCAACAAGATACAGCAGACGCAGGCTTGAGGTCTGCATGTAGGTGGATGTTTAACATTGACAAACATCGACTTTATTGAATATGGTATTATTAGAAAATACATTGCTGCTATGAAATGTTATGAAAAGAAGTTGTTTTTTGTCATCAGTAAAGTATTCCATCAAAGTTTGTCTGAGATCATTCAAGTCTCTGTTTTACGGTAACGGCTCATTAATTACAGCTTTCATCATGTTTTATACTTATAAATCATTATTACATCTCCCATCCTCCACATTTATATGCATCCCTGGTTAAGATCTGTAAAAACCCTTCAAATAGACAAGAGGAAAATGTAATTATCGCAGGTGTATGTTGATCACCATAATTTGGGAAATGGCTACAAAAAATGACAGCTGACCTTAACAAGCCCATATCTACCATCAGACCTACTTACTAATTCAATAGTTAAATGTTTAAAACAGCTGGAACTGTGACAAACAAGGGGCTCAAGTTTATCTTCCACCATGAACAGTCAGGAGGATGGTACACAAAAACATCACCAAAGCTCTGTGTTACAGAATGAGTGTCATCTTATGGCCACCAGGTCATCACAACAACCCTTAGATCCTACAGTATGTATGCCAACTGGTTGTTTGGAAGGCATGTCAGGAGCATCTGCTTTGAAACAAAGGATCAATATTGTAAATGCACCGCTTGTCCACTGTTAAGCATGGTGGAGGATTTGTGATGCTGTGGGCTGTTTCTCTTCCAAAGGCCCTGGGAAGCTTGTTAGAGTGCATGGGACCAAGAACTCTCTGCGACACTGGGATATCTGAAATAATCTGGTGGTCTGTAAGAGAACTCAGGACACTGGACCCTCTAAAGAGAGGGAAGGAGGATGAACGGTATTACTAGAGAGGGTGCAAACAGTTGTGGCACCCTTGCTGGGTGCTCTAATTGTTTTTTAATGTGTGCACATTGCAGAAGCTAATTAAGGAATGTTGACGCAGGAAAATGTTTTCCTTTACTGCCTGGAATTTCAGATATCCATCTTGTTTCATCTTTAAAACTTTAACCCACAAAAACTTCTCAAAAGCATTTTTCTGCTTTAAACCGTAATCGTCTCCCATCAGCAGTAATGAGCGGTTTTCTTTTCTGCATTCTTGTGCAGGTAGGCGGGCTATCACCCTTTCAGAGCTAGATATATCTGGACTCAATTAGTTGCCCTGTCACAGCAGGTTGGTGTGGCGCTGGTCCGACGGTCCCGGCTAAAGGCAGCTCAGCTGTAAATCAGACTGTGTAATAGGCTTCGCAGCATTCTCCTGGGTCGAATGTGTGTGTGTCTGTGTGTGTGTGTGTCTGGACGTGTTCTGTGGTGCGTGTATGCAAGGCGTGCCGCGGCACAAGACAATCAGTTCCCAGCATTTTATCAGTCGTTTGGTAATGATGGCGCAGGGAGGAATCGACACAGGCCTTTAATGGCGGCTGGTATTTTGTGTTAATGCCTACAGCTGGAACCCACAGAGGCTCTGAAAAGGAATTTTATGCCTTCAAATGTGGGAAAGGTCACAGCCTGCTTTATTCCATCGATCAGACAGGATCAATGCAGCTAATGTTTTCACACTAACTTTGTTTTGCCTGGTTAGAAAATCATAACTGTATTTATGATGGTAAGTTTTCCCTGTGGCCGGCGATCTGCGTGCAGAGGCCAGATGAAAGCAGCGACCATACAAATCTTTATTCATGTTCCATCATTTAAACTCCCAGCTTTGTCGCTTTGTAGTGATTTTCAAAGCCCTGTCTTCTAAAACATGTTAGCACAGAATAAAGACGGAGCAACAATTTGGTTCAGTTCGGAGGTCTTATCTCCAGCGAGCAGAGCGTGGCCCCGGCAATCAAAGACTAGAGCAGGAGACACAGAGCGGACAAATAATTAGATGGCCCAGATTGACAAACATCAATAAAATGAAAGAAATTTGGTATGGAGAATCAAATGAGACCTGCTCGTTTAGGAAGGTTCAGGCATCCAATCAAAGCAGGGAACAACACTTTTGTATTGATCAGTTTTTGCTAAACTGTAATTGGCTTCAGATGATAAAAACACAGCAGGCTGTAGGGATAGCAAACCTCTGCTGTCCACATTCTGCTGTTTATTCAGCCAGAACAAATGGCCTTCACACATTCATGTCTCGCCCTCTCTCCACAGCGTCTCAGACATTATGAGACATCTCTTTTATGCCTGCGGTGCACGGAGAGCCCTCGCCTGTTTGGCCCATGCTCTGATGCATGGCTCTTTCTGTGTACTCACAATTATGTGTGCTTGTGAGGCTGACAGTGAGCCCAGGTAGCACTGTGTGATGAATGGAGGTCGAGGGAGGAATCTCCCGGGTGCAAAGATAAGACCATATAAGGTGGTGGTGAGGAGAACTGACCCGACCATCTTCTCATCTTTTACACACTTCCAGGACATTATTATATTTTTCTTTGTCAACATCCTTTCAAGCTTCTCACTGTTTCTTCAGCTGCTGTTGGGTTTTAAGCACATATTTAAATAAATGAATATTGAATGTGAGGTCTTAATGATGGTCTTCTTTGAGAAGGAGATAATCCTTAACACATGAATTGAATTGAAGTAATTTTAGCAACTTACCAAAACTGGCAACTCAGTTAAATTATTCAAGGGGCGATATCTACTGCAGGTAGAATATTAACTGGTCATAATCTTTTGACACATGCCCACTTCAGAAATGCGAATACATTTTCCTGCTCATTTCTGGTCAAGTTTAAAAAGGAGCAGACTGTTGTGGTTCCTGCAGCAGAACCAGCTTTGGATTCAAAGCAGGTCTTGAAACTGAACCCCTAACTTCACCACCAAGAACCAGACCCATTAAGGAGCGTTTTGAGATTCAGAACTTATTTTCCTGGAGCTTTTAATTAACCTGACCATCCAGTAGTGAGCCATTCCGCCTTGAGGTCCAGAACATCGCCACTATGTCTGCAGATAACTGATCGGGTTCCTTGTAAAGCTTCCTGGCATTGAATGGCACCAGAAGTCAGTTCATCATTTCAGGAAGAAATAAACTATGAGCTCTAAACGAGGAGTTGAACTGCAGGACTTTAAGATGAGCTCCGCACTGCAGAAGAAACCTTAAGTTTCTTGTTCTTATCCAAGACAACTTCTTGATGACGCCGTTTCTGTCCTTTATACAAGTCAAACTCAGATGAGTTGACATGGTAACCGCTGCTCTTATTTTAGCTTTGTTGCTTTATTTGCTTCATGTTTATGTCACTCTGCTAGTTCCAAAATGATTCAAACAACTCCACCATGGTTTCAAATTAAAAAAGGAAAATTCGTTTTAGAGTGGAAGAAATAAGGTCTGTTATTAAAGAACATGTCCAGGACTCAGGGTACAGAACTTCTAAGGGACTTTATCCCACAAGCCAAGCAGCAGCCAGAGAGTAGAAACATAATGTCTTCCCTGTTTGGAGAAAAATGACATAATTTAAATGTGGTCATTTGAAGAGGCCTTTTTAAAAAACTCTGTGAGGCATACAGTCGGCGCCTGGCCACTCCTGGCTGTGGCAGATGATAAATAATAAAAGGAGCCTTACTTCATTAGACGGTGACATTATTTTCAGAGCAGATATTGTGTTATGAGAGGAGTGTACAATAACACCACCCCCCCACCACCACCACCACCTCAGCCTCTCGCTGCTGACAGCCCAGGACTGAATATCCACAACATATCACTGTACACAGTACTACTTGTACTGCACTCACCTAAACACTGGGAGATATTTCCCAGTGTAGGCTGTAATTACCCCCCCTCCTGTGTAATTTAATCCACCGAGAGCATATTCAATTCCGATCTGGGTTTCTCGGTGTGCTGCGAGGTGCTCAGCTTGATTGTCTCTGAAATTGGATTATGATAACCTGTCACCAATTTAATTCCATAAGATATTAAAGGTGGTGGAGCAGGGGAGCGGAGTGCATCAGAAGAAAGCGGGTTGCGGTTTCAGAGACGGGACCTGGTAAATGCATGTCTCATTCTGCGTCCTGGCTCTCATTCTAACCCTCTCGGCATTCTTTGAATCCTGATCAGTAAAATAAGCTTTAAATAGCCACAGCGATGGAGTCCTGCAGCGTGGAGCAGGGGCAGAAAGGGTGGAGGCCTTCAGGTTACTCATGGATGGAAGGTGGTCTCTGGGCACCTCTGTCTCCATAACGAATGGGTTAGAATGTCCTCCTCCTCCAGCTTCAGTCTTAATCATCCCAATATACTGAAGCAACAGCTTCCGAATTAAGGCTAAATTTCCTCTCCACAGCAACATTTTATCCAGGGAATTCAAAATATAAATCTTTAACAATTTTTCAGTAGCATCTGTTTCTACTGAAGTTGGCCCCATTATGCTGAATAACACAGACTGCAGAGCTATTTAGGTTTCTTACTAAAAAACTAGATTTGAAACCATCTCTAAATAAACAGGGTTTTAAACAGCAACCCAGATATTTTTCACTATTTTTTTTTCTTTGCTTCTAGTTCTCTAAAACATCCGCTGAAGCAACCAAGTCAAATAATATTCAGCTAAAAGAAACAAATTTTATTTAAATTCACTTCAGTTTAATCAAAAGAAACTCAAATATGATAAATAAGCTTTGATCATGAAGTAAATCCTAATTATAACATTTAAATGAGTTTTGAACTCATTTTTGTGTTTTACCTTCTGGGTCCATCATGGTTCCTTCTAATCCATCAGAAGTGAAGAAGAACCAGCAACAAAGACAAAAAAAGAAATGTCACACATAAATAGGAAAATGCAAACAGGACAGAGAAATGCATCGCAGCTCTTTAGGATCCCCCTTGTTGATGCTCAGATCCTTATTTTCATTCTTTCAGAATTAATATGTTGTATTTTTTATAGATTTGACCAATACCGACTGTAACCTTGGGACATACTGCTGCTAACAAAGAGCCAAAGATAATTTAGATACTTTTTTCAGTGGCCTTTATTTTTCCAGGTTTTGTTGACAGGTATTAGGATGGAGGGGCTGGGATCTGAGGACAGCCTGCGTCGAGGAGTAAAACCTCCATATACAGGTCCTTCTCAAAATATTAGCATATTGTGATAAAGTTCATTATTTTCCATAATGTCATGATGAAAATTTAACATTCATATATTTTAGATTCATTGCACACTAACTGAAATATTTCAGGTCTTTTATTGTCTTAATACGGATGATTTTGGCATACAGCTCATGAAAACCCAAAATTCCTATCTCACAAAATTAGCATATCATTAAAAGGGTCTCTAAACGAGCTATGAACCTAATCATCTGAATCAACGAGTTAACTCTAAACACCTGCAAAAGATTCCTGAGGCCTTTAAAACTCCCAGCCTGGTTCATCACTCAAAACCCCAATCATGGGTAAGACTGCCGACCTGACTGCTGTCCAAAAGGCCACTATTGACACCCTCAAGCAAGAGGGTAAGACACAGAAAGACATTTCTGAACGAATAGGCTGTTCCCAGAGTGCTGTATCAAGGCACCTCAGTGGGAAGTCTGTGGGAAGGAAAAAGTGTGGCAGAAAACGCTGCACAACGAGAAGAGGTGACCGGACCCTGAGGAAGATTGTGGAGAAGGGCCGATTCCAGACCTTGGGGGACCTGCGGAAGCAGTGGACTGAGTCTGGAGTAGAAACATCCAGAACCACCGTGCACAGGCGTGTGCAGGAAATGGGCTACAGGTGCCGCATTCCCCAGGTCAAGCCACTTTTGAACCAGAAACAGCGGCAGAAGCGCCTGACCTGGGCTACAGAGAAGCAGCACTGGACTGTTGCTCAGTGGTCCAAAGTACTTTTTTCGGATGAAAGCAAATTCTGCATGTCATTCGGAAATCAAGGTGCCAGAGTCTGGAGGAAGACTGGGGAGAAGGAAATGCCAAAATGCCAGAAGTCCAGTGTCAAGTACCCACAGTCAGTGATGGTCTGGGGTGCCGTGTCAGCTGCTGGTGTTGGTCCACTGTGTTTTATCAAGGGCAGGGTCAATGCAGCTAGCTATCAGGAGATTTTGGAGCACTTCATGCTTCCATCTGCTGAAAAGCTTTATGGAGATGAAGATTTCATTTTTCAGCACGACCTGGCACCTGCTCACAGTGCCAAAACCACTGGTAAATGGTTTACTGACCATGGTATCACTGTGCTCAATTGGCCTGCCAACTCTCCTGACCTGAACCCCATAGAGAATCTGTGGGATATTGTGAAGAGAACGTTGAGAGACTCAAGACCCAACACTCTGGATGAGCTAAAGGCCGCTATCGAAGCATCCTGGGCCTCCATAAGACCTCAGCAGTGCCACAGGCTGATTGCCTCCATGCCACGCCGCATTGAAGCAGTCATTTCTGCCAAAGGATTCCCGACCAAGTATTGAGTGCATAACTGAACATGATTATTTGAAGGTTGACGTTTTTTGTATTAAAAACACTTTTCTTTTATCGGTCGGATGAAATATGCTAATTTTGTGAGATAGGAATTTTGGGTTTTCATGAGCTGTATGCCAAAATCATCCGTATTAAGACAATAAAAGACCTGAAATATTTCAGTTAGTGTGCAATGAATCTAAAATATATGAATGTTAAATTTTCATCATGACATTATGGAAAATAAGGAACTTTATCACAATATGCTAATATTTTGAGAAGGACCTGTATCAGTGTGTTAGTCATGGATCTGAATTTCTGAAACACATTTCTATGATATTCTAATTTATTGACATGTGCCTCTTAGAATACCTGGTGAAAACTATCCAAAAATAGAAAGGTAATCAGGAAGTGAACTATTTACTGAGAATAATTTGTGAACCAAAGTGATGAGAAAAACTGAGGTCAGAAGAGTCAAACAGATTCAGATATTCAGTTTTAAATTGGCTTCAAGCAAAATGATCCAATAAAGTTCATAATCCAAGAAGATCTCCACAGAAGTAGGATGGGAAGGGCAACACTAAGCTAATGAAGCAGGTGATGGAAAGGAGTTTTTAAAAGTTTAAACAGAAAAATACAATCTAAAAACATCTGCGGGCGAATGTCTACTGTCGAGATATGTTCAACCCCACTGTCCTTCTACACAGGGTTTTATGGCCACAGCGGTGACCTCACAAGCCATTAATGAATGCATGTATTGTCTGTATGGAATAACATGAAATGATTTTACTTAGCATCGTATTCAACAGTCTTTTAAGACACTTCTAAAATATCATTCTGGACCATTTCCTGCTGTTCTTCATGGGTTTTATTGATTGTGCTACTATTGTAATGCACGACATTGAAATATTGTTTAAATGAACATCAAGGTCCAACAGAGTGTCCAGTCCCACGGACAGCAGCACCTCATAGGGCGGGTTCAAATACACTGTAAGACTGCTGATCATCACCATTAGCAGTGCGGCACACTTGGTCTTTGTGAAATTTTATTCCCATTTACCAGTGAAATATAATGTGCTCAACATGAGAAGGAAATCAGCACATCGAATTAAATGTTCAGTCTTTACACAAGGCTTAGTCAGTGAGTTAGGACACCAGAGACATCTATTTAAACAAAAACCAAAAAATCCTAATAGTTGCCAACGGTATGCAAAAAGCCATTGATTCACCTATAGTGCAATCAAGGACTCAAACACAATGAACTTGCATCAGCAATGACGTGTTCACCAGCCGTCTGAGTATATTATGTTATCACTCGCGTACTCGCGCCCGGCTGCTCGGAGCAGAGCGTCACATAAAACAGTTCGATGTGTAGACTCTCGCCCAGCAGTTTATTGTGTTGCATTGTATATTGTATTCTGGTGAAACAGGGCATCAGGCTTTACATTCTTGGAACCTGGGCGGTAAAAGATGGAGAAGTTAAAGCGAGAGAAAAATAGGAACCAGCGGTACTGATTTTTACACTTTTAGCAGCCTGCAAATAGGACAGGTTCCTGTGATCAGTCCACACCAGCACCAACTCACACAGAACACAAAGCCCTGCATTCCTGACAGTTAAGTGTTTGAAGATGGTCAGTCATGTTACTGAGAAAAGGTCTGATTATTCACTGATGTTATCTGTATATACAGATTCTAGTTTCCGACTTGACTTAAATGCAACATTCGTTCTAAACATCACGTAAAAAACTGTAGAAGTCCAGCAGATGTTCTGTGGTCTCCGCTCTAACTAATCATAAGGGAGGAGCAGAGCGGCTTTTGTCCTGGTGATGAAACAGTGCACCAGATCTTTACCGTCATGGAGGTGCTGCAGTGGGTCATGGGAGTTTGGTTCTCCGGTCCCCAGGGTCTAATCTTTGCTTCATGCAGATGATGTGATTCTGCTGGCAGCACTTTCAGCATGGACGGTCACTCTCTTTCTCAAGCGAAGTTCAAGTACACCATCATCTTGTTGATGAGAAAAGTTTGGAAGGAACTGGAGAGACAGACTGAGCCCCATCTGCAGCAATGAGGGTGTTGTTCTTGTGTTTCGTGGTGCAGAAAGAACCAAGCCAGAATCCAATGCTCCTGATATGCAGGTCCATCATGAATGAAAGAACTAGGTTCAGGATATTAGTTGCTGAACCGTGTGTGGGTTTGTTGAGGGGCAGAACGTCAGGAGGAACCTTGTAGCAAACATTGAGCTGCAGCTGTGATTTAGAAAGGCACTTGTTGGTGGGCAGTTTTCTAAGTCTGGATTTTTTTTTGCATACGCCAATCTTGGCTTTTAGTATAGATCTCACACAATGTTTTAGAAATGAGACCCTAGATCTGTATCCCAACTGTTCTTTTGGATGATTTTGCTCTGGACCAAAGACAAAAAGAAACCAAGCTCTTTGATGGTACCACGCTTCATTAACTTCCTTAGCAAGGACCATTTGCACTATTGTGATGGCAGCAATGAGTCAGAACATTACAACAAATTTCAGAGCAACATACCAACCTTCAAGGGACATCCATGTGTCATTTTAAAAGACTACAGACAACCTCAATGCACCACATGACAGACACATCCAGGACTGGTCTTCCTGCAGTTCTGACCATCCTCCAACACAGAATCAGAAACGACAGCGTTCTGGTGCTGTTGCACATTTTAAAATGTTAAGAATGGGATAATATTGCATGTGACGTTTATTTAAGGAGGGAATATATGTCAAGTCAACCTTTCCACTTATGTTAGTGTAGCAGACCTAAAATGCAGGAGTGTGCTAATATTTATGAAAGCAATGAATGACTAAAACACTGTGTGCAACAACAGAAAGAAGCTTTCTGAGGTTGTTGGATGTTAAATTATTTTAATAGGCTTCTATTGCTGTTATTGTTTGACCTCATTAATTGTACTGCTGTATAGGGCTCATTCCCTGCTCCAACCCTAACCCGATTCTTTATTCTCGTTCTCTTTAGGTCAAAGGGTCAGGGGGGCAGTAGCTACAACTCGCAGTCACGGGCTGTATCTTTTGGATCAGTACCAGGCTTGTTGGACTTTTAGCCCTGTGGACCACTGAGAGGCAGTTCTGGAAAGGCTTAAGCAGACTCATGATTCTAATTGAGATTAAACTTGATTATTTTAACAGCAAGTTTGTGCCAGAGAAGGAATATTTTCTTGTGAAGGTGTCTCCAGCCCACCACGGTTTAGATTCTTGTCTTTTAGTGGTCCTCAATGTATTTATCTGCATGCCTGAGCCTTTATACAGACCCACGGTCCAAACTACAACCTCAACAATGTCACCATGTCTACTCAAACAGGCAGCAGTCTTCTTTTCACGTCTCAGTCTGGTCTTGGCACTTTTTTTGCTTTTATGTTGCAACAAAAAGCATATGACTCTTTCTGAATATGACATTGCTGAATAAAAGCTCTTCTTCAGCTTTTGGTATAAACCATGCAGCAAAGATATGCTGCTGAGAGTTCCTTTGAATGCAAACCCAGAATGTATTTTTATAGGAGACATGAGAAGATAAGAAAACAACAAGCAGCTGTCTCTTAGCTTCACCCCAAGCTATGCCACAGCATCCTTTTTGACTTCTACACACAGATCATACATGTCACTGGCTATTTTTGCCTTCAAACAAAACATGCCACTCTCCATGTGGTGGAGCTGAGAGGAAGAGGAATCTCTTCATGAAGTGCAGTGCCTCGTAGGAACCTCCATGCCTCTTTATAGAGCAAAGAAACAGGGATGATGACAGACCGTGATCTACACGTCGTTGTGGACAATTATTTTTAATACCCTGAACTTCCCTTTACCTCTCTCCTCTCTGACCTCTGTGTTTTGTTACCCTAGAGGAGTTGGTCTGTAAATTCATTATCAGACGTTTTATGGTTAACACTCCCTGAAGTGTTTGCCTAAAGGGATGGTAGATGGATGCCCTCATAAATAACCTTGTTACCTCTGACCCGGGGAGGTCTAAACTCTTTTAAGTTGAGGTAACACCCACATACTGTTTAAATACTGTCTGTAAATTGTGTTCTGGGCTCTGCTTCACTGACTAAACTCAGTGACAGAGTCTTCAAACGCTGAAAGCCTTTGAATAAACTTTATAAGATAAAATCCGGTCTTTCTCTTGTTAATGAGTTGACTTCTCTCTCACTTTGATAAGAAAATCCATACCAATTTTGCTGTCACGAACAGAATCCGACGTGCCAGAGGAATTCGCAGGAGGGGACACGGACGCCTGGCCAGCCTGGAGACTAAGTTGTCTTCAGTCCACCTCTATTTAACAGAGGGGAGTCCTGGTGTCTGCCAGCGGCTTCTGGCTGATCGGATCTGAACTAATGATCTGCAAATATATCTGGGAGAGAAGTTGCTCTGAATTATATAATATATATTATTTTTTTATTACACATTAACCATCATCTCCTAACTAATTAATTAGGTTCCGGAGTTGCGAGTGGGAGGACATCGGCGGAGGGCCAGTTTACCCTGTAAGGAAATACAGGGAGGTACTTATTGGTAACAATAAGATAAAGCAAAACAAAGTGTTTTGCGGGTGTTTTTTTGCAATTTTCTACACCTTATAAAGGAGAAAAGCCAGACGGCAGACGTGCCGCTGAGCGGGTAAAAAATGGTTCCAGAACCTCAAAGGCATCAGGGGCGCGTCCTTCTCCAGACTGATTTATAAAATAATGAAAGGAAAAAGGTGGGGATGATTGTGTTAAATGTGCTTTAATTTGGGAAGATAAGTTTGGTTTTCCACAGGGTGAAAGTTTGAGTGTAAATCAGTTAAAAAGTTAAAAAATAGATTAAATAGTTTAAAGTAAAACAGTTGATGGAGATTGGAAGAAAAAAAAATAATAAGAAAAAGATTAAAAAAGCACAGAGTGCATCAATTAAGTGGTTAAAGAGTTAAAACTTTCCTGCAGGAAGTTTCGTTTGTCTTAAATATTGCAATCAGTTGGAAACGAAGGTAAAAGTGAAAAGGGACATTAGAGATGGGAAAAGAAAGTTGTTTTAGAAAGGAGTATAGTTCATGTTGTGGAAGGAAGTGACAGGCAGGTGGACAACTGACTGACTGACTGGTAATATTTCTGTGTGGAAAATCTGAACCTATACTAAACTTTTTCTTCTGTCTCACACACACACACACACACACACACATATATGGGATTTGAGTTCAACATCTGCGTTTTTGAGTCTGGATTTTAGAAACCTGCCCTTCTCCATGGCTACTCCACCAGAGACGCTTCTTCAGCACGGCCTGAAAGAGAGAGATCTGCCTGTCTGCCTGCCTGCTGTAAATGAGTGAGTTTCCACCAGAACGAAACTCAGAAGAAGTCTGGCCCAAACCCACCGAGACGGACAACAATACATGCTGTTTACCAGAGCCAGAAGAGCGATACACTGGATTTATATTGAAAGCATCTTATGCGGGCAGAAGAGAAACAGGCCGGAGCAAAGTTTCTTCTTTCTCCCTCCTGGAGAAGTTAAAGTGGACAAAGAATGATTGAATGTCTCACCAACAGACCTGGGAAGGTCCTGGTTGTTTTTTGGACTGATAGAGGACTGTGTGCCTGACAGTCTGACTCTGGAGCAATTTAGAAACTGATGGGGGTAAC
This sequence comes from Girardinichthys multiradiatus, assembly GCF_021462225.1. Lineage (NCBI taxonomy): Eukaryota > Metazoa > Chordata > Actinopteri > Cyprinodontiformes > Goodeidae > Girardinichthys > Girardinichthys multiradiatus. The sequence continues at coordinate 29,136,954 of NC_061809.1, forward strand.
GTACAAACACACACACATTTCCATAAATCTTTTCCTATTTTCTGCAATGAAGAACGCTTATTAACCGCTGCTCATGTGACGCTTGCTTGACGTGGACAAATATAGCGGTTTAAAATAATATTTTAGGGTTAGAAAAGTATCTTTAAAAGGGTGATAACTTAACTCATTTGATACTTTCCGGTTAATTCTTTTAGAGAAGCAAGTTCGCTTTCGTCGTGGAATATTCAGGGTCAATTATTCTAGTTATTAAAAGTTATTAAAAGCAGAGGAAGTTACAACATCTCCAAAACTCAGCAGTAACCAAGTGTTTCTATGTTATTCTCAGGACAGATCTCATGAAGGAGCATTTTTAAAACCCAGCGAATGCGTAAAACCTGATGGGTTTCTCCTTCAGATATTATTTTCTGTTGTCAGAGTTTGTTTCCCATAAATCTAATGGGTAGAGACCTCATTAAAACAGGCTTAGTTCTACTGCAGATGGTCTTCATACAGTTTCTGACACAATACTTACAGTTTGGTGCAGTTTGTGTCTGCAAGTGTTAACTGACGCTTATGGAAAGTACAAATTCATTGTTTTTCATAGCAGCTGCTGGGAAGAGGTTAAATTAATTTTTTTCCTTCCCTCTTCTGATTCATGCAGCGTGTTGATTTACACTGTATCTTATATCAGGTCCTGACAAAAACTATGAAAGGTTTGGTTCTGTAGTTTCCTTTTTTCTCCCTTTGGAGAAGGAAAGAGAAACCTAATCAGTTCTGTGCTGCACAGAAATATTGAAACACTTGTTGTTTTCTAAGATATCACCAGCTAAAACTTTTAAAACTTTTGAGAGTAATTGGTTTTGTTAAACACATTTTCCTTGGTAAAACAAACCTTTAAAATGGAAATGGGAAAAATTGGTTTATTTTTGAAGGTAAGAAAGATTCTGATTGGACAGTGGTACCACACAAAAATTAAACTAATCTCATGTTTCCTAAAAGACTGCATAGAAAAGGCCTTCAGAACCGTGGAGTTATTTTCCACCACAGTAACAAGTTTTTTAAGCATGCTTTTTCTTTATTTTAAAACAGATCTGATTTTTGTTGTGTTTTTGGTTTTTTAACATAATGTTTGTCTGAAGCTTATTATGAACTGGGTTAGAAGCAAATATGATCTGAGGTAAATTAGGAGCTGTGAACTAATAATTTTAAATCTGATTATTGTCCAAGCAGAAATAATACACTAACAGGTCTGGGGATATGAAGCCAATCCTCTCTTCAATCTCTTTAGAAAGTTAACATCATTGTTCAATGCAGTAGTACTCAACTTGTGGTTCCTGGACTCCTGAAGCCCGTGAGTCATAGATTTTGGGTCCATATAATTATAATATTTAATTAAAGGTAGACCGATTAGTTATTAAAACAGATCTAAGCCAATGATGAGTTCCAGTCATTTGTTGGCTTTGAAATGCAATAATACTCAAAAATTTCTACTCTGGGGAACACAGATTGGGGTTGAAGAGTTTTGTTTTGGAACCAAGGTTAGGATTTTTATAACGAAATAAAGGCAAGTAATATCCTTTATTTTAGGGAAAGAAAATAAATAAAGGTCCTCTCAACACTAAAGAGGACGGTTGGCTCAAAATCTAGTCTCCTTGTTTGATTTCTTAGGGTTTAAAGATTAAAGGAATACATATGAGTACAAAGTTACACAATGTAATTTCAGATTACTAAGAAATAAAATATTGGAACATTTATCAGCATTTACATTATTAAAGAGGGGTTCTAGTAATAAGCTTCTCCCCAACTCTCAAAATTTAAATAGCCAAATTAAGGAAAATGATATGTGTCTTCCCTTTGAAACACTGTGTGGGAAAAAGTCCAGTTTGGAGTCAAGTTTCTTATCTTAATTTCTGGTTAAGTCCAACACTGCATAAAAACATCAATGCCGACTTAAAATACTTCTTTACATTTAACCTGAGCAGAGAAATTCTTGAATACAGCTGCGATCAAATTGAGCCAAACAAAAAGAGAATTATAACAATAACTCTCAGGATTGTAGTTATTATTATTACAGAGTTACAGTACAAAGAATTGGCAAAAGGTTTCAGCGTCAGTAAATTTGGATTCATTTAAGAGAAAACTGTTGCTGTGCTTCTAAATACTTTGAGATCTCTATGGACTATGTGCACTCATATAAAAAAGGATCCTGAAGATTGTCATAATGAAATTGATCAATTATAGCATTAAAAGATATGGCTGAGAAAACATATTCTGAAAAGAGATTGTTAAAAATTTCTTTGAATTATTGAAGCTTCAAATTTGGTCATTTGTTTGTCTTTGATGTTTTGTCTTTGTTTTGTTGGAATGAATGTTTGTTTATATGTTGCATGAAACAATAATCCATGTTTAGAATAATGTTTCTAAATCCCAGATTGATTAAAACCTTGAGTTTTCAGGAGAGTTAAGAAGCAGCTTGTTTCTGAGGTTGGTGCATGTTAACAATTTTGCAGTTTAAGGTTCATTAAGGCCCTGTTCCAATACCCACACTACACCCTACGCCCCTCTATGAAGTGTGTACTTTGTACAAGTGCATGCAGGGGTTGAAGTGCGCAGGTTACAACCTGCAAAATTGGAGAATTGGGACAGTAGGGGTTACGTCATCGACTTGCACCTCTGCACCGTAACTGCAACATCAAAAAGGGCGGGAACCAGCGCTGTTTTCACAGTTTTGCTGCTAAAAAAAACTATTTAAAACTGCAACAAGCAATTGTTTTGAGGAGAAGAAAGTGCAGGGAGCGACGGAGGCTTATACACCAGACTCTCGTCACGCCAGTGTTTGTTTGAAAGTTAACTTCAGTGTTATGACCTACTGACTGCCCAGACTCACTCTGAACCCACTGGTTTCTTACAATGTTGAGCCTGGAAAACCAGTAAAAAAAAATATTTGTCGGCTTGCTGTCTAAAGTTTACGTAGTTCTTATTATTCTGATTTGATGGCTGGTTACGTTGACGGTTGTGATTGGTTTTTGCTCAGAACGTCATCTGCAGCAGTGAATTGTGGGTAATATACTTCGGCGAAGCCCGCATCTAAGCGGACTTCGCCGAAGGGCGGATTGAGGGCACAAAGGGGGCGGGGCTAAGGACCACTCTGGAAAATTGGGACGCACGCGAACCCATCAATGGGAACGCCCGATTCAGGGACACAAGGGTGGAAGTGCGAGTATTGGGACAGGGCCTAAGATGGGTCGGAATGGGTTCCGCCCATAGGCTGCCCATCAGAGGTTGGTTCTGACTGACTCCGCCCACCTACCAGGTTTGTACACACCTTTGCTTTCATGGTAACGCTCAGTACCTCCCTTCCTGAGTTTTAACACTGTTTAAGAGACAATAGAATCAAAAGGCTTGTAGTGATTGTTGCCTTAATTATTATACAAAAAAAACACGTTTTTAAGGATGTAGCATGACTTCTAGATTTATGTGTTTTACTATTAAAAGGTGAGGACTTAGTGACAATGCGAGAGAGACGTTGTACTTTGTTTATATAAATGGTGCATAGCTCCCTAAGACCACATTATGAAAACCTCTCTGAAATTATGGTGTTGATTCTTTTGTGAAATTTTACATCTCTACAGATTAGACCATTTTTGAAATTTTCTTTGGGTTTTCTGAAACTATGGAAATATTGACCTGTAATCAGACCTTCCTCAAACATCATATGTCACATTTTTTTATATTCAGAATATTTAGCTGATGGTCACTGCTAGTATATCAGGTGGAGTCAGAAGATTAATTGTCTTTGATTTTGCTGGATGTTTTGATGAAGTTCATGTAGTTAAGCACCTAGGCTTGAGAATGGGACTTAGAAATCAAAAAATTAGCCAAGGGTTGTGAAGGCTCTGCTTATTGTTTTCAGTTATGATTGAGACTTTTGAAGTGCTGTTTGACAGGTCTCCTAATTTGGGCATGAGGATATTGCTAAGATCTCTGCCTTCCACATCTTTGTGTGAAGAGAGGATGTTTTATTGCCAAAACCTGTCCACTGTGCTTTATCAAGTTTCACAGACTGTGAATGCTGCATTGCTGGAAACAGCCACGTCCAAACTCCACTCCTTGGTTCCAGGAGAACACACTTGAAGTCCAGATGCTGGAATGGCTCATATCAGATCCTACACCGTTGTCAAGGTAGCAGACCGTGTTACCTGGGTCTATGCTACACTGGAAGGTGTTCATGGGAACACCACCTGAGCAGCATCCTGGTTCTGAACTTCCTACCTAGAGGATCTTCCTACGACCGCCCACCTGTACCAGACTGGTAACAGGGCAGCTTGAAGCGCAGAAGCCACTCAGGAGAGGCAGCAGGATTTTTTTAAATTTTGGTTATGATTTGTTTTCTCTGAAAAAAAAACACAAAAAATACATTCTGCTTTCAGTACCAGAAGAAAGGACATTCCACGTCAAGGTCACGATGCATTTAAATGGAAGATGGTCTGTTCTGATGCTAATGATTGGTATTGCAAGTATTTTTATTACTCTTGTGTTCATTAGGGGAAAGGTACAGCAAACATAATTTGTGGCTAATCTGAGTAATTATGCTAATAATACTCATCAGCGGATTCGAAGAGAGATCCATCACTTTCCTGACTACCATGATCATGCTGATAATATCTGGTGGCAACTGATGCATCAAACCGTGAGGAAGATACTTTCTTTCCAGATAGGCAACATAACCAGCTGGTGGAGGTTGTTTTTCCTTGGGTGAGGAATTATATTGTAAGGCAAAGCAGAAATGTTAGTAGATTTTCTAGTGAGCCTAATTTAATATGTGCTACTACAGGAATTCTTTATAGATTTTGGGGTGATAGGAATCAATCCAGATATTTGTATTGGACAGGAGGAAAACCCCTTATTTCTTTGGGAAGACAGAAGGTTGCAAAACTCTTATATCTTGTTTTATGTGCTTTAATCAACAGACATAAATTTGAGTCATGTCCTATCAGAACTGATCCTTATACCATTTCAGGATCTTCGGTCCCAGAGCCTTTGTGTTAACTCTTAATTTTACAGCCGTACCGAATGGAAGTACGTTGTATGGCCAGGCAGGTAAATTAACCAGGGTTCTTTTTTACTTTTCCTAGTAGAGATGGGTACTCATGTCCTAAGAACATGGTTTGGATGTGTGGAAATAGATCATATCTGTATCTGCCTGCTAATTTAGCTCATTTACTACCTACAGTAACTACTTATGATTCAATCAGCCCATTATTAGAAAGGAAGATAATGCTCAAACGGCAAAAGAGAGCTAGGATTCCATGTTGAAAAGGGATTTTGGGTACACTTATTCCTAGTTATGGTGTTGTTAATGTAGCCCATAGGATTAATGAGTTGTTAATTTAGTTAGAAAATCTGACTGCTTTAACTGAGGAAGGTTTCACTGTTCTGACCAAGGAGCAGCAGGATATAAGAACTGTGAGTTTGCAAAATAGAATAGTTCTGGATTTCCTTGTTAGCTGAGAGGGGTGGTGTTTGTCATTTAATTGGGGAACAAAGTTACAATGTTATTCCTGATGGGTCTAACAACATGATAAGTATCCATGATAAATTAGGAGTTGCTGAAATATGGGTTCCTCTTGGAATCCTTGGACCTGGTTCATTACTGGTGGTTGGACATCCTGGTTAATAAAGATTGGAGTAATACTTTATTTTGATTTTTATTTTTGATGTTTATTTTAAAGTGTTGTATATATATTTTTTTGTTTTACTTTGATTATACTCTTGATGTTTTGTAGAATTTTCTTTTAGTTATGTGATTATCTTGTAATCAGAAGAAAGGAGTGTTGTGGAAAATTCTTTTTAATACCCTGAACTTCCCTTTACCTCTCTCCTCTCTGACCTTTTTGTTTTGTTACCCTAGAGGAGTTGGTCTGTAAATTCATTATCAGACGTTTTATGGTTAATACTCCCTGAAGTGTTTGCCTCAAGGGATGGTAGATGGGTGCCCTCATAAATAACGTTGTTACCTCTGACCCGGGGAGGGTCTGGAGGCCATATTTCTAAACTCTTTTAAGTTGAGGTAACACCCACATACTGTTTAAATACTGTCTGTAAATTATGCTTCACTGACTAAACTCAGTGACAGAGTCTTCAAACGCTGACATGCCTTTGAATAAATTTATAAAGACAAAGTCCGGTCTTTCTATTGTTAATGAGCTGATTTCTCTCCCACTTTGATAAGAAAATCCATAACATTGTCTAATGTTATGTGCATAGTGGTACAGATGCATATCTGTTATGCTTTTACATTGCCTATAATACAAAAGTATAACCATAAACACAGTGGATGAGGGTGGCAGTTTGAGTTAAATGAACATATCTAAACTTTGTTTTGTTAGAAATATGCTAAAACGTTGTGCTGCCAAGTTTTATGGGAACATTAAAGAATAGAGTGAATAGACAGGAACAGATCAGTATCAGTCATATCTACTACCGAAGCAGTCCAGTCCGGTTTTAGCTCAGAGATCTGAAACAAATCCATGTTTAGCAGACAATCGTGCTGGGAGTTTAAATTAAGTATGGACAGGGGCAAGTTGATGGGATGTCATTATGTTTTTACCTGCACTGGCTAACAGTTGTTATCCAGCACATCTGTTTATAATCATTTTATTCAATCATCTTCTTATAAACACTTAATTATCACTATGTACATTTGTACATTGTGCATTTATGGTCATAAAGGACAGAGGTTAGGGGCATGCTGTAAATACCACTGCTGCTCTGGAAGACTCCATGCTGTGTGCTTACATAAGCATGTGCTGATAAAAAATTATCCACTAAAATTAAAATAAATCTCAAATCATAAAAAAACACCACAAATCAGTTTTAATTAACTTATTTACCACAGGAATGTACTTCTCTGCTGAAAGCCTCCAAAAACAAAGTGTGTCTACTAAACCACTGGTCATGATACAGTCTAATCAACGCATCAAATTAAGTATTACATTTAAATCTAACTCAGCCATTTAGGCTCCATTTCATTTTACTAACTGCTTCTTTATGCCTACATAAGAGCTAATGATACATCTGTGCTCATATTGGACAGAGTTGTGTTAAGAGGCCTGCAGGCCTAATGTTCTCAGCTTACTGATGTTTTAATGTGTGCAGAGTAAATTCCCAATCCATGAGGGTCCTCTAATCAAAGACGGCTAAATGGATACATGAGAAATAGACTCCTCCTTTCATTAAACACTGACTTAAGTGCCTAATGTGTAAGCTCAGAAAGAGTCATCTACATTTTTATAACTATTAAGCGTCTTGGTCCCTCTCTTTGAGGATGTCCCAATCATTTCTCTCACTAAATCAAAAGCGGCCTCATTTCAAACAAGACCAGTTATTGCAAAGCCAGACAGAGGTCGTGGAGACAGAGAAGGAGGCCAACCGTCAGAGAAGATTAAAAACCGTAGCTGTTTCTTTTTTTCATCATGGCAGACACATCACAAAGTCACGGGTGGGGGTGGTGGTGGTGTGGGCAAGGAAATGGCTCGTTTCTTCTTCTTCAGAAATCCGATTTAGAAGCTGGCATGGATTCCACTCCGCTGAGTCCTCCCCCTCACAAAGCCTTTTCTCTCCATTTGATGTCTGTGTCAGTTTCTTTCTGTCTCTCTGTCTTTCTCTAATTTAATAATCTGCTTTGAACTTTATTGTGCGAAGGCCTCACTTTGTTGGCTGAGCAGCCTGACGAGCCAACATCCAGGGAGGAGGATTGGGCTGTGTGGGGGGAGGGGTGGTGGACAAACTCATCTCGCCTCATCATTTACTTGCTGTGACAAGACAGTGGAGACGTGACGCTTGGTCTCCTGTAGCTTCATGCTTCTGTAGCTGGTGTGGAGCATCAAACACCTGAGGTCATGAGATTGGCACAATGCCTTTGTGATGCGTTACAGGAAACATCTCCAACCTTCAGACTTCTTTATATACAGGGGTTGGACAATGAAACTGAAACACCTGTCATTTTAGTGTGGGAGGTTTCATGGCTAAATTGGACCAGCCTGGTAGCCAGTCTTCATTGATTGCACATTGCACCAGTAAGAGCAGAGTATGAAGGTTCAATTAGCAGGGTAAGAGCACAGTTTTGCTCAAAATATTGAAATGCACACAACATTATGGGTGACATACCAGAGTTCAAAAGAGGACAAATTGTTGGTGCACGACAGCAAGTCTTTGTGATGTATCAAGAGCCACGGTATCCAGGGTAATGTCAGCATACCACCAAGAAGGACGAACCACATCCAACAGGATTAACTGTGGACGCAAGAGGAAGCTGTCTAAAAGGGATGTTCGGGTGTTAACCCGGATTGTATCCAAAAAACATAAAACCACGGCTGCCCAAATCACGGCAGAATTAAATGTGCACCTCAACTCTCCTGTTTCCACCAGAACTGTCCGTCAGGAGCTCCACAGGGTCAATATACACGGCTGGGCTGCTATAGCCAAACCTTTGGTCACTCATGCCAATGCCAAACGTTGGTTTCAATGGTGCAAGGAGCGCAGATCTTGGGCTGTGGACAATGTGAAACATGTATTGTTCTCTGATGAGTCCACCTTTACTGTTTTCCCCACATCTGGGAGAGTTACGGTGTGGAGAAGCCCCAAAGAAGCGTACCACCCAGACTGTTGCATGACCAGAGTGAAGCATGGGAGTGGATCAGTGATGGTTTGGGCTGCCATATCATGGCATTCCCTTGGCCCAATACTTGTGCTAGATGGGCGCGTCACTGCCAAGGACTACCGAACCATTCTTGAGGACCATGTGCATCCAATGGTTCAAACATTGTATCCTGAAGGCGGTGCCGTGTATCAGTATGACAATGCACCAATACACACAGCAAGACTGGTGAAAGATTGGTTTGATGAACATGAAAGTGAAGTTGAACATCTCCCATGGCCTGCACAGTCACCAGATCTAAATATTATTGAGCCACTTTGGGGTGTTTTGGAGGAGGAGTCAGGAAACGTTTTCCTCCACCAGTATCACGTAGTGACCTGGCCACTATCCTGCAAGAAGAATGGCTTAAAATCCCTCTGACCACTGTGCAGGACTTGTATATGTCATTCCCAAGACTAATTGACGCTGTATTGGCCGCAAACGGAGTCCCTACACCATACTAATAAATTATTGTGGTCTAAAACCAGGTGTTTCAGTTTCGTTGTCCAACCCCTGTAGATCAGAAGTTGTATATCTCCTTTACATTAGACAGAGACGTGGAGGTTTCTTGATGCATCCGACTGTGATAGTGAACAATGAACACATTCATAATGCAAAACTCAGAGATTTCACCCACCTTAAAAAGGTCTGTTAATTGTTGCAGTTATCACACACTAATTAACTCCAAAGACCTTCGAAGGTTTCCTGAGCCTCTAAATGGTCTCTCAGTCGGGGTCAGAAGGAGACGCAATCATGAGGACTGCTGACTGGACAGATATCCAGAAGACAGTCATGGAAACCCTCCACAAGGAGGGGAAGCCACAGAAGGTCATAGTTAAAGAAGCTGGTTGATCACAGAGTGATGTATCCAACCATAATCATAGAAGGTTAGGTGGAAGGAAGAAATGTGGTATGAAAATGTGCAACAGGGATAACTGCAGCCTGGAGAGGACTCTCAAACAAAATTCATTCAAGAATTTAGGGGCACTTGACAAGAAGTAGACTGAGGCTGGAGTCAGAACATCAAGAGCCACTATGCACAGACGGATCCTACACATTGAATACAAGCATCTTACAAGGGCTGAGGAGACACAGAACCGGACTGTTGCTCTATTCTCATAGAGAATCTAGAGTTCTGTCAAGAGGAAGACAAGAGACACCAGAACAAACAGTGCAGATGACTTGAAGGTCGCTATCAAAGCAATCCGGGCTTCCTGAACATCTCAGCAGAACCACTGGCTGATCTCCTCCATGCCACGCTGCACTGATGCACTAATTTATATAAAAAGGAGCCCCAACCAAGTGTTGAGTGCGTAGAATTTTGGGTTTTCATTCCATGTAAGCCACAATCAAAATTACAAAAAATAAAGGCTTGAAAGATTACCCTCTAGGTCTAATAAATCTACGAGAGACAGAAAATATTTAACTTTTTAACCATATTCCTGTTTTTTGCTGTATACGTATGCTTTGTTTTCCATCAACCTTTAAAGTTTGACTATTTTTTTTCCACATTCCTGTAAGACCAGCCAAGCAAATAAATATTTTGATCTTCAAAGCATCAAATCAGAACTATCAAACCCTATTAAGTCTGAGCGATAGCCCATTAAACTCTTTGGCTTTTTTTGCAGCATGCCACACACCGAGCAGTCACCTTGTGAGCAGAACTAATCTGAACAGGCACAGCGATTCCACACGCGGCGAGAGTGATGCCTCCAGCTAAATGAAAGGTGATGTTAGAGTGTAGAGATTGTTTTGTCAGAGCGGAGATTCCACAGATTTCTCTCTAACGGGTGCCACGTTCGTTCGCCCTCCTCAGTCAGGATGATGTGTCGGAAATCCAACTGTGAAATAAGTTGAACAGCCAGATTAACAGAGATACAACCGCAGGTGGAGACGGAGAGGAAAAGGGGGGATAAGGTGGGTGATTTCTCAGCAAGATGCCAACACTGACAGCACAAAAGGTTTGATTCTTACCAAAGCAAATTCTGTACTTTGGCTTTGCAACAGTTACGATGAAAAGAAATGATGAATAAAAGGGAAGTGCATGTCAAATAGGCCTTTTCCTGATGTCAAATCTGATCAGTCACTTCTTTGCTAGCAGCAAATATCACTTAATCTCCACAGAACCAATCAGAATAGAGTTTAAATGTTCCCATCATAAACTAATGGTAGCTTGGAGGTCCTACCTTTCATTAAGTTCTTATTAGCGATACGCATTCATGATTATTGGCACCCCTGAGGAAAAGCAGTCTGTAAAATCATTTTTTATTGCAAAAGAATAACATTGATAAAGCTTTTTTTTTCTTGCTTTTTAAGTACTTTAAAGAGTCCAGGAACTTTTATTCAGTACTCCACAACTTCCTGCTTCCCGGGGGAACATTTCGCTGGACCATTCCTCAAAATGAGAAAGAGCCAAAGTACAGGGATCTACACAGGACAGGAAATGGCTACAAGAAAACCACTACTCACCTAAACATTCCAATATCTACAGACAGAGCAATGATAAAATAAGGTTTCAAGCAACTGGAGCAGTGAGAAATGAAGCTGGAGGAGGATCACAAAGTGAAGATGTTGGTAGGAAAGATAAAGATCTCTTAGTCACCAAGACAACCCTCAGACACCAACTAGTGGTCTGGGAAGCAGGCCAAAAAGAAGAATTTATTTTCCTACCATCACAAATGTAAACATGTTGAGTTTCTGAAACTCTTCTGGGACTCTAGCTGGAGCTGTGAGCTCTGGTCAGATGAGACTCAGATGGGAAAGGATTATCATGTGGGAAAGCAGGGAACAACATGATCTAAATGAAACTCGTAGAGAGCATGTTCACACCTGAGAATGATGATGACCTGTTACGACTCTTAAGTGATCCAATCATGTCTAGAAAGTACTAAACCCTGTTGTAAACGCATGTAAAACCTTTTAAATACAGGAAGTCAGCAACATTTGCCACCCTCAGTCATTTCAACCTTCGGCCCATCTAAAAAAAAAAAAAAAAAAAATGTTTAGAGCCACAAAAGCAACCTGACTGCAGTTTTAGTAATGACCTATAATATGCCTTTTTCTTTTTGCAAATTCATTGTATATTTACAAAAAACGTTTTATTTTATTTCCCATTTTACATATATTTATATTTTTTATTTCTTCATAGAGAGAAAGGTGGAACCAAAGTCAAAATTCTTGTTTTGCATACTTAGCAAATCAAGCTGGTTCTGATTCTGGTAACACCGCTTGACTACTGCTTAGATTTCAGTTTTCTTTTTCAGGTTTGATTCATTTCTTTCAGCGGGAGATTGGATTTTTGTAGAAAATGCCAAATAAGCAAGTAGTTTGCAATATATTGATTTAAAAAAAGAATATTCCTTAGACTATTACTGCCGGTTGTTGTGGAGATGTAAAACAGCATAGAAATATCTGCTGAAGCTGGAATTTAAATTACCTTCACATTGTAAAACAAAGCCAAAGTTATTAATAGGCACAGTAGAGGGGTTCAGGAGCTGCAGGTCGGTGACCTCCACCTCAGACAAACAGGGCATAGTCTGGGACATTTTTATCTGCAATAATTTAGCCGTCTGCCTCTTGAGACAAACTAAAGCTTTCCCCACTGAACTGGGGCGACTCCTCAAGCAGCAGAGTTACCTGAACAGGTCCAGATTATGAAAGCTTCAGTAAACATCTAAAATCAACTCCCATCATTTTGGAGACGACTGTAGCTGCTACAGATTCAAAAACTGTGCCAATCACAAAAATTACTCTGTATGAAATATCCGTGGGCATTCACACAGCGCAGAGCGAGCTCAGTTTTTATTAGTCTGTAGAGTTTAAAGTCAGATAATATAGTAAGGTTACCGTCTCCACAGCGGTGAAGACTATGGAAGTCAAATTGTTCTCTTGGGATGTTTATAGTAACACAAATGGCTCATCCTCAGACTTTCCACTACTCGCAGCGCTCATTTCACAGACGTCAAAGCCAGATGCGCACAGAAGGATGCAGGACAGACTGAACACAATGGTCTTTTAACGCGCTGATGTTATGCATGTACAAAATGGGTCAGTTACATTCAACTATCCTAACAAGTATCAGTTATTAAATGCATCTTTTCACTTTTGCATGCACATGATAAATGAACTTTATTCATCAATTACTCTCTAAAAAACTACAAATACCAGACTTTTCTACCGTAAAACAAAAGTCATATCTGCTAACTTGAATTCAAGCAGCTAAATGAACGTATTAGAAAGAGAAGGTAGTGAAAATAAGCAGAAAGGTTAGGCAATAAAATGATTCCATTTAATCTACATGAAAGGGTCTAAACAGGTCATTTTAAATCACTAGTTACCCATGATCATTTAGGAAACTAGGTTAAAGGTTGCACTGCAAAAACGGCTAAAACTTGTCATCTAAACTCAAACGTTAGCTCATAAAGGCTGCTCACAGTCACAGAACTAACTGGGTATTCCTTGTGTCCAGGGGACCCAGATGGAGCATTTCCTGGTCCCAGCTGAATGGAAACAGTTTGATTTATTTCTTTCATTGTGTCACAATGCTGCCTGTTGCTCCTCTGATTTGGATCCAACATGGTGATAGGAGTGGGACTGTTTTGGCGTCACATGTAATGAAGGATGAGCAAAATTAAACATGGATGAATGGTGGGTGTATGATGCTGCTGCTGAACTTCTGCACTGGACTTGTGAAGCTATTTCAAGCTCTGCCTTTAACCTTTCTATGCAGGTGCTGAGTTCCCTGACCTTTATACCATGCAGTTCCCTGCTGCCTCTGAGTGCTTATGATAGTTACAGAGTGGAGCTCTCAGCATGTGTACGTTGGAAATGCACTTTTGTTGTGTACGAGTGTGCCTTTGTTCGTTCCGAGTGCACGACCTTCTTTGTATGCTGATTTCTGTGCATGCTGCAGAGCCATTCCAGGGCTTTGGAAACTCGATTTGACACGAGCATAGTGAAGATTACCTGTGTCCAGACAGTTATTGCCTTACAGACAATAAGAACCACCATCACTCACTTTTAAAGGTCAACGTGCTGAAACAAGGGGCTTCACCTAGCTGGAAATAAGCTAACAAAAGAGCCACAGGAGACCGAGTGGGAGGTAAAGGTGAGGAGAGGCGGATGTGGAGAGATGGTGGGTGGTAACCCTAACACAGCAGGTGTCTTAGTCTACCAAGCACCAATTTACCTTTCAGGAGCTTTGCTAACTTTTTCCAAGATGTGCTGATTAGAGATTTTTCCCACTGAACCGAGTCTTTCCACACACAGTCCCATTCCAATCATAAACCTTAGTGTGTCTTATATAACAAACCAACACAAAGTTCTGCATTATTGTGAAGTGGAAGGCAAATCATACATCATTTTTACAATTGAAAAATCATATACTATTGCATAAATTTGGGCTGACCTCACTACAGGGCCAGCTTTTTGTCGTATGTCTCTACATACTGAAGGTTAAGTTCAGTCAGATTAGATAGAGAGAATCTCTCAACATCAATCCTAACCACTAATTCTCAGATGGATTCAGGCCTGGGCTTTAACTAGGTCATTCCAACACAAGAATCTGCTTTGATTTAAATAATCTCATATGTCTGGCTGTATGTTTAGGCTGGTTGTCCTACTGGAAGGTAAACCTCCTCCCCAGTCTCCAGTCTTCTGCAGCCTCTAACAGATTTTCTTCCTGGATGCTTCTGATTTAGCTCCCTCCATCTTCCCATCAACTCTGACCCATTTCCCCGTTCCTGCTGAGGAAAGGCATCCCCACAGCATGATGTTGCCACCACGTGTCACTGTAGGGATGGCATGTTCAGGGCAATGTGCCGGGTTAGTTTTCTGCCACACAACATTTTTGAATGTAGGTCAAAGATTCAGTTAATCTGACCAAAGAACCTCCTTCCAAATATCTGCTGTGTCTCCTATATGATTCTTCTTATGGCTTCATTTCAACAATGGTTTCTCATCCATAAAGACTAGATCAAGGGCACAACTAATAGTTGCCCTGTGGACAGGTTCTCCCACCTGGGCTGTGGATTTCTGCAGCTCCTCCAGAGTTACTATGGTGCTCTTGGCTGCTTCTCTGATTAATGCTCTACTTGCCCAGCCAGTCAGTTTAGCTTATGGTGTTGATCTGGACTCTTCTGTGAACTCCACGATGAGTCGTCGATGAGCTCTTGTAATAATTCTGGTCGGTTGGCTTCTCCTGAGAAGGTTCTTAACTGTTCCATGTTTTCTGTGTTTTAATGGTTCTCTGGAGCCCAGAAGCCTTAGAAATTGCCTTTTAACCCTTTCCAGGGTATCACTGAGCAGAGGACGGTCCGAGTGTCCCTGGTAGACCCGTTACCCTCACAACTGGATCTCTGACAAGCAGAAGACCGTAGATTGATATTTGGATGTTAGAGGTCTGGACTTTGACTGGGCCTTTCACAATGTTACAGATCAGGGAACATTGTCTTGTGGACCCAGTTTGGTTCAAGGTTCAGCTGTAGGAAAAATGGACTCACGTTTGACTGTAGAATATTTTGGTATACAGAGAAGTTCATGGTCCACAAGCCCAAACCATCAACACCATGTTTGAGAATTGTTATGAGGCATTTGTCCTGATTGAGCTCCTGGGTTTTTCATAATTTCTCTGAGCAAATTCAGCCCAAGGTCAGAGGTCTCCAGGGCAGATTCATAGCCTTCTTCTAAAACCGTTCTTCCCAGACTGATAGAGAGGAAGAGTTTCTTCTTTGAGGTCATTGCTTATTGCATTTTAACCCCTTCATCTCTTCTTCTGCTGTCAGTTTAACACAGAGATCCATGATGTTCATATGAAAGAGACCTAATGTTTTCCTTGGGTCAAACCTTCTGATCTCACATCAAATCTTACATTTTATCTAAAGAAGCACAGACACTAAGGACAGACCGAGTGAACTAAGGTCTTTAACAAATAGTTCTGCAACTCAAGCCTGCAGCGGTGGTTTATTAGCTCAAACCTCTAGGTGTAAAAGGTTTGTTTTGATTCTGCAACATTTTTTATTGATTTGCACGGTTTTTGTTTCTGATATCTGTTGGAAAAACTGCATACAAATGATTTGACTTACAAGATGGGAAATGACCATAAAATAATAAACAGAAAACAGTTTAAACTGAAAGTAAGCAGTAAATAATCTGCTAACTCTGGTTTCACTTTGTCAACCCACACCAGCAGATCTGCTTGGACCAAAATATCCAGTTGTCCGCCCCTCCCACATACATGCACGCAGCCATACAGAAATCAATACGTCTTTCAGCTGGATGGTGTTGTGGCTTGAATGTGAATAAACAGTCGTACGTTTTAGTGGAGGATCGATGGAGGTAGACAGATGAATGGCACACAAAGAGCCATCTGAGCAGGACAGAAAGAGCGTTGTTGTCCATGCATGTGTGCGACAAAGCTGGCGAGCTCCTCGTCTCTCAGTGACTCTTTGCCTCCTGCGTCCAACTGCTCTTTCACTCCGAGGGGATCAATAGGTGTGATGGATTAGTGACAGGTACGGCCCGCTGGAGACGCATGCTATCAAACAACAACACTTCCTATTCAGACACATTTCAATCACTCTCTGCCAGTCAAAACCAGTTTTTTTTCCCCACACTGTTAAAGTTAATGCTCCGTTTCACAGTCTGCATGCGGCCGCTTCAGTTAACCATTTTATGGATAATTTCTTAGGAATTGGGGGTAAATTATGTTGGATTGCCAGTCAAGTCTCTTCTCCATGGAGAAGCGTTGTTACAGCTCAAGCCCCCTTTTCCTTGTGCTCACCCCTGGTCACAAGAGTACCTGCTGCTGGAAGAAACCTTGGAACAGGAGACGAAGAGCTCAGGTCCAGGTTAGACTGTGGTGGCTTTCCTGATCAGGCCAATACCTCCGACAACTATGACCCATCCTGACACAGAAGACAACGTGGTTCATTCAGACCCATCTTGGACACTGAATGGAGTTTTCTCTTTTGGAGGAGATGTTTCTGATGTGTAGGTGCAGGACATACATTGTTTGTTTCTGGTAAACCTGGAACCTGCACACCAGAAAGCTACGCCCCAAAGACGAATACTAATTCAAGATGCTCCTGAGAAGTTCTCCGCTTCATCTGACCCATGTTTAGAAGTAAGAAGTAATGATGCTAATGATAATGCTCAGACTGTCCATAACCACTGCCCGTGTGTAAAAAAAAAGGGATTTAGGTACATTTTTTAAATGGGACAAGTTAGTGTTATACATCCTCCCCCACACAACCATATTGTCACTACTCCTAAGATAAAAAGGGACATTACAACCAAAGAAAGTATTTATCCAGCCTCACTTGCAAAGAAATGAGCTGATGTCATTTATGAGGCTGACAACAGGTCCTGTTGTTGCTGCTTAAAGCCTTTTTAAGACCGTCACCATGATCCTGGCAGCACAGTCGCACTAAAACCTTTATTAACCAACATCAGAAAAAGGTCAATCAGCATTTAGGTCTGCAGAAGAACAGAACAAAGACACATGATTCATAATCCAATGTAAATCAACCAGCATTATGCTCAATAAGTCTGTTTTTCTCCCCAAGGGACAGCCTAAGGCAGCATCACATTTTAGTCTGTAACTGCTGACAAAGTAAAGATCATCTTTAGATCAACTTTTAGATAATATAGATTCATTCTACACAGAGTGATGAATATCAGGTTTTTTTCCTGGCAATTCTTATACTTTTGGCTTACAGATGTTATGTTTATTACAGGAATGTTCTGCTATAGCCAACACGATGAAGGGGCAGACTGCTGCTGGCTAGCAGTCACTAACCGGGTGGTAAAGGTCATTGCTAAAGAAGCTGGCTGTTCAGACACTGCTGTATTGAAGCATATTAAAGGAAAATTGAGTGGAAGGAAAAACTGTTCATTATCTGTAAGCAATAATCATACGTTGGAAATATATTACTATGTTGAGATATACTTTAAGTACTTAATGAGTTCAGTGAGGTGATTTTCTCCACATAGATACTTAAAGCACCTCTTCACAAGCATGACTCATTGTTCAAGGAGCTCCAGACTGTGTGATCATAGACTCATTATGTAGGCGCTGGATTATTATGGAAAAACAGGATTCACTGAATGACGGAGAAATGCCAACAGACACAGTAGAAAAAGACGTGGAAGAACAAAGTCTGGATGATAGAAGTCCCCTGATGTCTCTAATGGGCAGCTGATTGGAGTGCTGAAACACCAAAACAGGTAATTTTTCTTCCCATCGCCAGTTCCAACAGTCACGCTCACACTTATCTCCATAATGGCTCCAACTATAATTAATGAGTCTTTAGAGAACACAGTGAGTTGAACTGCACACAGGCAGCTGCATGCACACAGACATGAATTAGACCTCATCAGTTCACAGGAAATGATGGCAGACTGAAGGAACATGAGTGAAGAAACATTCCTGCTGCTTTGTTTCATTTCTTTTTCTTTATTTTCTTCGGCCAATTGCAAGAAAAGTCCCACCAAGGACAGGCGGTAGCTTGGACAGACCTGGCCTCTGATGCCTGATCAGACAACAGATGGAAGGAGCACGTCAGGTCTTCTCAGGCGTCAGGCAGTGTGAGAGTGAAGCTTGGGGGGGCGTTGGGACGGGACTCAGCCTCCACAATGCTGCCGTGTTGAGCGAAGAAGGGCGGAGACGGTTTCCAGGCATCCTTGGAATTTCCTCCGTGGCGGATATCAAAGGGCAGAGGCATCAAGCATCTCACTGTGTAGTGACAGCTCTAATAAATGCAGAGGAGGTGGTGGTGGGGGGGGGGGGGGCAGAAATGGGAACCACTGAGTTCAAGAGCGTCGGGTCAATCCAAAGGGCTCATATGACTGAGCACACAATCGGTCCAATACTGACAAAAATATACACAAGACCTATTCAGTAATTCTTTTAGATTAAAATTGGATATTTTGTCATTTCTACAGATATGTCTGATAACACATTAGGCCTTACATGGGGCTGGAGCATATCTCTATGATATGAGATTAAAAGAGGCAAGGTATGCATGTTTGGACCGTGTTTAGTAACAGTCGAAAACTACAAATAGGGAACATGTGTGTCAGAGCTACATATGTTGAGAAGTGTCAGATATGGTACAAGTATTTATAGTCTAGAAAACAGGATAAAGATCAACAGGAATTCTCCAACATTCAGCTTAAGATTTCCCACAGGTTGGAGCACCTGTTTGTAATCTTTGAATTGGATCTGATTGAAAAATAATCCTCAGTTTTCCAACTAGTCTGTGTCCTTCCTGTAGCGTTCACATACAATGGCAGCAGGAATATGGACAACCCCTCATAAACAATAAACCCAAAGAAACACATTTTGCCCTTGAGTTTTGTACTAACACCACCAGGGACCCACCACCTAAACCCAACATCAGTGTGCCATCTCGACCAGGGTGTTGTCACCACACCACCAAACAAATATGGCAAATGTGAAGTATCCCCCAAAATTATTCAGATTTCTAAAACTTTCACATTTTGTCTAGTGCCAAACCTCAAACTAAATGTGTTTTCTTTAATTGTATGTATCAGACACAAACACAACACAAAGTAGTGCATGAGTGTAAAGTTGATTTAAAATGATTTGTATTCAGTCACCATTTATAGTGATACCTCTGTTTGATTCATCATCTGAACATGAAGAGACCAACTACAGACCAACCAAGACATGGACGTCCACTTAAACACACAGCAAGGAGAGCATTAATCAGAGAAGCAGCCAAGGGGGCCATAGTATCTCTGGAGGAGCTGCAGAGATCCTCAAAAGACAACTATGATTCATGGACTCTACAAGTCTGGCATTTATAGAACAGTGAAGCTCATCCTTGTTAAGTTATACATTAACTAAGTAAACATTTCTAGAAGGCTTCCTTAAATTTCACTAGTCAAACTCAAGTCTGATTACTTCCAGATCTAGAAAATCAAGAAATAACTTAAACAAAACCAGTCTAAACAGATGAGAAACCAAGTCACTGAGATCTGGAAAGGGTTAAAACGTAATTTCTAAAGCTTTGGGACTCCAGAGAACCTCAGTGAGAACCATCATCCACACATGGAGAGAACATGGAACAGTGGAGAACCTTCCCAGGAGTGGGTGACCAACCTGCTTTGCTGCTTTAGGACCTGGATAACTTGCTGCATTTGATGGAGCCATGGAACCTGCTCTCCAACAGAAAATCCTGATAAAAATGTTCCGTTGGTGTGGCCTAATTAAAGTTCAGACTTAAATCCAGTTGATATTTTGTTGCATTAACCTTCAACAGGTCAACAATGCTGGAAAACTGAATTACTTTTCCGGTAGGCTGGTTTGGATCGATTTTCTTCCCTTAATAAATTAAGTCACTTTTTGTATTTACTCAGGCATTTTCTGATATTAACACTTTTTGAGGACCTGAAACATTCAAATGCACCAAAAAGGTAAAAACAGATTAAATCTGCAAGGGGGGAAATACTTTTCACGGCCCTGTACATCTTATATTTAGTGGTTCAACTAGTTAACACTATACAGCAGGTGGAACGTAGTCGCTGACAGTCAGAAAACAGGAGTAACAAGTAAAAACTTCTCCTGTTTGGGACTCATATTTTCAATAGAAATTTGAAAAGAATCCAGCAAATATGAGGCCGATGACTAAAACAAATTGTTCCAATACCACAAAGTGTAACAGCAGGCCCCCACTCGTTTCCTCATATATTTTCAGCTTCCAGAACTAATGTAGCATCCCCTCAAATTGAGGGCTCCACGGGTATGTTGATGAGTAAACCATCGCAACGATGGGTGCACTGCTGTGTGTGAGATTGGAAAGGACAGGGAGGACAGAGTTCTTGTTCAAACATGGAGACACATACTGTTCCACTTTGTTACACACACTCCAGCAAACCTGTAGCTTTGACACTTGGCTTAGTGTTTATAGCAGAGGCCCAGCAGTTACTCCATGCAGTTACGGGAAGTTTGGGAGGGAAAGGCAACACGTAGGAGGTGATCAAGCCTGCCTTCTGACGCAAAGTGAAATGGCTTGCAGAGCACTTCCCCTGCAGGTGTAATTGCTTGTGTGTGTCAACGCCAGACTATGTGGATAGAGCAAAAATGTCTCCTTTCACAGAGCAGATACAGATTTCTCTGCGTGAAGAACAAGCTTGTTTGGAGTCAAAGAACTGTTTCATTTATCCAACAGAGACTCACAGACTGACTACAGGAAAGCTTTTTGTTGTTGATATTCCATTTCCATGGTTCCTCCATCAATATTTCTAAGTGTTTGGTGTTTTAACATTAACCCAGAATTACATTTCATTTTTCTACAAATTGTGCATTGTGCAAAAACAACGACAACTATTTGGGTTCAGACATACAGGGGTTGGACAATGAAACTGAAACACCTGGTTTTAGACCGCAATAATTTATTAGTATGGTGTAGGGCCTCCTTTTGCGGCCAATACAGCGTCAATTCATCTTGGGAATGACATATACAAGTCCTGCACAGTGGTCAGAGGGATTTTAAGCCATTCTTCTTGCAGGATAGTGGCCAGGTCACTACGTGATACTGGTGGAGGAAAACGTTTCCTGACTCGCTCCTCCAAAACACCCCAAAGTGGCTCAATAATATTTAGATCTGGTGACTGTGCAGGCCATGGGAGATGTTCAACTTCACTTTCATGTTCATCAAACCAATCTTTCACCAGTCTTGCTGTGTGTATTGGTGCATTGTCATCCTGATACACAGTACCGCCTTCAGGATACAATGTTTGAACCATTGGATGCACACGGTCCTCAAGAATGGTTTGGTAGTCCTTGGCAGTGACGCGCCCATCTAGCACAAGTATTGGGC
This sequence comes from Girardinichthys multiradiatus, assembly GCF_021462225.1. NCBI lineage: Eukaryota > Metazoa > Chordata > Actinopteri > Cyprinodontiformes > Goodeidae > Girardinichthys > Girardinichthys multiradiatus. The sequence goes on from NC_061809.1 coordinate 29,158,476, forward strand.
CACGGGAATGCCATGATATGGCAGCCCAAACCATCACTGATCCACCCCCATGCTTCACTCTGGGCATGCAACAGTCTGGGTGGTACGCTTCTTTGGGGCTTCTCCACACCGTAACTCTCCCGGATGTGGGGAAATCAGTAAAGGTGGACTCATCAGAGAACAATACATGTTTCACATTGTCCACAGCCCAAGATTTGCGCTCCTTGCACCATTGAAACCAACGTTTGGCATTGGCATGAGTGACCAAAGGTTTGGCTATAGCAGCCCGGCCGTGTATATTGACCCTGTGGAGTTCCCGACGGACAGTTCTGGTGGAAACAGGAGAGTTGAGGTGCACATTTAATTCTGCCGTGATTTGGGCAGCCGTGGTTTTATGTTTTTTGGATATAATCCGTGTTAGCACCCGAACATCCCTTTCAGACAGCTTCCTCTTGCGTCCACAGTTAATCCTGTTGGATGTGGTTCGTCCTTCTTGGTGTTATGCTGACATTACCCTGGATACCGTGGTTCTTGATACATCACAAAGACTTGCTGTCTTGGTCACAGATGCGCCAGCAAGACGTGCACCAACAATTTGTCCTCTTTTGAACTCTGGTATGTCACCCATAATGTTGTGTGCATTTCAATATTTTGAGCAAAACTGTGCTCTTACCCTGCTAATTGAACCTTCACACTCTGCTCTTACTGGTGCAATGTGCAATCAATGAAGACTGGCTACCAGGCTGGTCCAATTTAGCCATGAAGCCTCCCACACTAAAATGACAAGTGTTTCAGTTTCATTGTCCAACCCCTGTAATTAACTAACATAATCTGCTGCAGTTACTTGATAAAGCAAACAAAGCATCTGATGGTTAATCACAAATAACTCAAAATATAAATCTGAGAAATGTTTTATGCTTGGAGTTAAATCTAAAAGGATGTTAAAGGCGTGCTGTAAATGAAACCTCTTGTTTACGACACAAGTGGGAATTCCACAAGGAAACCATTTCAGATCCCGTTCTGTTTTAGTTCACATATTAACTGTCCAGATGTGTCCTAATGTTGGCTTACAGGTGTTTACTGGAGGCCTCTAGGGATGTCATTAAGCAGTAAGAAGAAAAGACGATTCTATGGAGATGCCCACAGTGACCTGGATATTTATTTAACAGCTACCTTTGCACCTCCCATCTAACAGAAAACAGTATCTAGTGAAAGGAAATTTGCAGTTTTACAGCAGAAAAGCTGGACTGGCCCAGGATGGACATGGAATGTTTGCACTTAATTGCTACGGTATGACCAGAAAGTGAACGGCAGCAGTCCGGAGCCCCATCCACAGAACAAAGTAACATTCATACATCTGTCAACCACTCACCTGATCTGAAGAACCCATACAATGGGATTACAACAGCAGCAGCACATGAAACATGTTTGTCGCAAGTTGAGTTTGCTGCAGCCCAGGTGTGAGGGAACAGATGCCTCCACTTTAATTGCCTCACAAACAGCTAAGTTTCCATTTATAGGAAAGACCCCAGCACAGCTGGGACCTGTCGGTTGCCAGGGCACAAATACCACAGGTCCACGGACAGAGAAACAATCACACTTCATGAGAATTATTCAAATATATTCATAGTTAGATCTGTCAATGCCATGTGAGTTAATCTGGGAGATGAAGTTTATGATGAAGAAGAATGGGATCCTGGAATGTAATGGAATAATATCCAGGGTGACTGCTTTAACCAGAGGGGGAGAGGAGACTGGAAAAGGCAACTATTGAGTGGCAGCCAATTCCAGAGCCAGAACCAAGTTGTCAAAGTCAAACTAAAGGCAACATGCAGGTCATTTTAATGATGAAGCAGTCATTGGAGTTACTTTCCTAAACTAATACAGGAAGGGAAGAAGCTGAAGCTCTAAAATGTTGTTTCAGTTGTTTGATTTTTGGCATTTAAATGTGGATCATGTGGCCATGTTACTGAACTGGGCCTGTATTCCCAAAGAATCCTAGGATTCCTAATTCTTAGATGCTTTTCTTCCATCTTTACATGTTTCCAAACTAGTGCTCCAGCATCATCTTCTTGGCCAGTGTAGATTCAGGATTCATCCCCAAATCATCTAATCATCTGAACCCCATGACTGCTCCTCCATTCCCACTGGTTTCTTCTGTTTTGGTGTTATTGATGGAGCTAATAGAACTTTTCAGGACCAAAGACCCATTTCCTTCCTTCAGCCGATTCCATTTTCTAAAGCCACAGTTTGAAGGAAGTCTAGACATCCTCATTGTTTCAGGTAACAGCTCTTTAGTTGAAACCAAGTTTCCAGTTAACATGCAAGTCTGGAAGAACTCTGTTACCCATCAGTCATCTGCTTCAACGACTACCTACACTCGTTACCTTACCATGCTAAGGTAACGAGCAACCAAGCTTCACATCATCAAGAACGACTGTTGGATGCAGTGATGGAAAGCAGGCTGGCTTAGCTGAGATAAATTGTGTATACTACAGTTTCAAATATGTGGTAAGGCAGTTGGGTTTATTTTCCTACATCACTGAAGCAAAAGGTGGCAAAATGGTGGTGTTAAGATATTCTGAACTCTCATAAAATCACAAGCAGCAGTTCAGCAATCCATAGGCTGCCCTACTGGTTTACAGCCAACTTAAAGTAGCAGCTACTGATTTTAAAGATGGGTCAGTTGACCGGTGACTGGGCCAATTCCTGCTACTTCACCTGCAGCCCAGCAGGACCTGATGGATCCATCATTTCCCAACCTGCGGAGGGCAGGAGCTACCACCTAATTACAAATATTATTTTCAGATATAAAGTGTCTTTGAATAAAAATCCAAAAAGTATTTTTCTGAAAGGCACAAATTGAGATCCAAACCGTGTTCCACCGGTAGGAAATAAGCATAATTACAAGAAAAGTCTCCAGCCTCCACAGCCCTGTTATGAGAAACTTTCTGTAAACTGATGCTAAAATTTAACCAACATAGAAAGTTCAGGAAATGATCAAATATATGGCGTGGAACCTTTCTGTTGTTTTCTCATCATTAGAAAGCTAGGAGCTGACTTCCTGCTCGCCTTATCATCATCTAACAATGCTGTGACACAATCAGAAATAAACTTTGCTGCTCTCTGTCAACTGCATCATTATCCTAAATACAATGTGTCAGACAAACAATGCTTTGTTTGTCTTGTTTTTCTGTCTAACAATGTCTCCTCTGTTTTCCAAAGCTTCCCCTGTAGATTTGCCGTTTGAGTCCGAGACAGCTCTGGACCAACTGTTTACATAAATGAGCCAATTTAGCCACATTTCAGAGAACCGGTCTGTCTGGCAGCCTGACTAGCTGATTTACCAAACACAGAAACAATAACTCGAAGAACAAAGTACAGTTGGCCACTGCTTATTACCAAGTGACAGCTAACTGACAGAGATGCCAAATAAGATCTATTTATGGCAGAAGTCATGATAATCCCAAATATTTTACAGAAGATGAAACAAGGATGAAGGAAAGACAGACCCTGGAGAAGCTGAGAAATCCTGATCATCCTGGTTGTTAGAGTGTCGCTGTCAGCTTGGCCTGGCATGAAAGCAGAGGAGGGGGCAGTGTACCAGCAAAGCAAGACACCCAACCACAAACCAATGGAAGGTGGAAATAGGAAGGAAATGTCACAGTAACGCACACACACACCCCCCACACACATATATACAGACTGTGCCAATACAGTGCCAGTAAATTGCTCAGTTCTGGAGAGCTTAGGGAGGCATCAGAGAGCCTGGGCAGCATTCTGCTCTGAGCTGCAGATCCAAAGCAGACTGAGTGAGGATGCTTGGACCAAGTCAGCTGGATCAGCCGCTAATACAGAACCTGGGACCGGGGAATTACTGAATAAGCACTAAGCCCTGGACACAGGAAGCACATTCTACTCAAACACATGCATGATGCACCCAAAGTGAGACGATGGACCTCCATTGGGCCCACGCATATAAACAGGAAAATATACAGTCTTGTGAAAGAATTTAGGAGACCCTCTGAAAGTTGGTGTGTGTTTTGGACACATCAGTTTTAAAAATATCAAAACAGAAAAATCAAGTGATATAAATAAACAAAAACTGAAAAAAACGCTGATGGATCTGGTAAGATATTTTAAAAAGTCTCAGAAGTATTTAAAACTAGTCATTCCACCGTAAAGAAATTACTCTAAAAGTGGAAGACCTAAAACATAGCAGTAGTCCACCAGGGACTGGCTGAGGGTTAGAAATAAATTAAGTTCCTGGGGTGATCACAGGTCGATGTGACTTGGAAAAAACCGATCATCAATCAAAGCCTCACTAATTAATAAGCGGCTCCAGTGCTTTAAAACTCAACCAGGAATACCTTACAAACAAAGACCCCCTGCTGTTCTGCAGAATGATGAATGAATGAATATATCTGATAGGTAGGAGTGTTTTATTGTGAAGATGAAATAAATCTAGCAACCTTTACCTAACTCTAACACCCCTAAATAAAACGCAGTGCAACCAGAACCCATCTGTGTGTAAATAAGCTGTTTTAATACAAACCTACCAGGTTTTAGTGGAACCATGAAAGGAAAACAAACTGTTCTGCAGCTCATTCAGGAAACCGTTTCTAATGATCCTGTTGTTCTATATTTGCTCCTACTACTGATGAATGTTGTCTCCATGCCATGATTTGACTGAAACGTTTCTACATTGAGATCCTTTCTATGTGAACATCTTGAGCTTAAGGCTGTAGATGTCAGGAACCCCTCCCAGAACAACAGGAGTTTATTACCTCAGAATCAAAGTATTAGTTAAAGGGTGTACACATTTACACAATCACATTTGTGTGTTTAATATTTGTCCATCAAACCAATTTGTTTATCTGTGAATTTAATTTTAGGAGTGTCATATTAGGAGGAGACAATCTCACTTTGTTCTCCATCTCAGGAACCTGGTATTTTTACTGCTGCGTGTAAAAATTGGCATTCAAATCTAGTAAGAAGCTTTTATGAAAATGTTGATTTAAAGCTCTTTTCTTCTCGATACCTTGCTGCTTACTCCAAGTGTCTCCATCTCAGTGCTTCTTGATTGTGTGCTTTCAGATCCCCGGGTCCAACCACAAAGGAGCTCATTGATCGATGAGATGTTTAACATACTCCCTCTGCTTTTTAAGACCCGCAGCGAACAAAACCCTCACCATCGACCCCCTAACCCCACCTGCTGGCGTAGATCAAAAGCCCACCCCCCAACTATTTCATGACCCCCCCCCCCCCCCACACACACACACACAGAGGAGGCAACCCTCTCAACACGCAGCCACCCACTTCCTGCTCAGCTGCAGGTTACTGAGGTGAACCATCGCCATGGGCAACGGACCAAAAGAGGAGGAGTACCGCGAGAAGGGAGGTGAGCCGGAGAGGAGTTGTGAATAGATGTGAGAAGAGGGCATGAAATCGATGAGTCCATGCAACAGCTTTGCAGCTTCTGTGCCCACACACACACACACACACAGGGATAAAGATGCAGACAAAACACACACACACACTAAAATAAAGCAGAGAGCGAGATGACCTGGCATTTGCGATTGCCAACATTCTCGTCCACGTTGCAGGAACACGGGAGAATGATACGTACATCCCTCCCTCACAAGTTAAATGTTTCATCTATTTTTAGAGTCGCACAAATTAATCTTCTCCACCTCCACTGACATGAATATGAGTTTTAACTTTAATTCTCCCATAATTAAAGCAGAGCAGCAGCAGGCGTCATGCAGAAGCTTTCAAGAGTTTCATTTCTCACAGAGGCAGTGTCGGGAAAGGTCTTGTGTTTCTTTTAAATGTCACTCTGCTGAAAACAGGCCTGCGTTTAGGCGCAGCAGAACTAGTGATATTTAACAGGCAGGGAAATTAGAGCGGCAGCGAGAACACGACGCTATTCAACCTCACAGCCAAGGACGTATTTATAAAGACACGTCTGTGGCGACAGCTAATACCTGACTGAATTAAAATGCCTCTTATTGAAAGGCACTAAGCAGGTCCTTCAGAGATAATTTCATCACAAGTTTCAGGAGTCATTCTCCACCACTGATCTAAAGAGAGTTTTAATAAAGTTTTTACATGTTTTCCCCTCTTTCTACCTGGCTACAAAATTAAAAAGGCAGCTATTGTAGATTTCTAAACTCAGTGCATAAAATTCTTGTGGAAAACTTTTCTAACTTCACTAAAAAGCAGTGTCATGTATGTGGATCTGTAAAATACAGCTCTCATGCAGCTCTGGTTGGAACGAACAGACTGAAAGTGAGCCAATAAATCACCCACATCATGCCACCTCCACCACCAGCCTGAGACATTTATATAAGGCCGGATGGATTCATGCTTTCAGAGTTCTGAACGGACTGGGCACCATTTTTTCAGTCTGTCATTTTAAAGTTTTGGTGACCCTGTCAGGTGGTGGGGTCTTCTGCTGCTGTAGCCCATCTGCTTCAAGGTTCCATGTTTGCCTTGGTCATAGCGGCAGCTCGGATGTAAATGTGTCTAGTTGTTAGTGTTGGCAGTTACAGTCGCTCTGTCGCTCTCAAATGTTCGCTCATGATTTAAATTTTGTCTTTGCCTCAGAGCTCAGTGTCGGATGCACAACCAGAGAGCTGCCAAACCTTTACCGTTCTTGCTGCAGTCTAGAAAAACATCTCTGAATCGACCAGAATTTGCTGCTACGTGTCTAAGAACGAGCCAGGATTACAGGTGGAGACAGCTAACAAAAAGGGGTGAATGTGGAAACAAAGTCAATGCTCATCACCCCAACATTTTCTCCTTTAAAAGACCACTCCCACACTCGTCTGATGCACCTCTCTCCAATATGACCAGCCTGACGCCACAGTGGCCATACTGTGTTTGGAGCACCGCAGCGGTGTTTGGGTCAGCTCTCCAGCAGTGCAGTTTCAGCTCAAGCCTCTGCCGTGTGGAGGGGAGACGAGCAGAACCGCACAAGAGCCTCCATTACGGCTCCGGCACAAGAGGCCCGGCTCCATTATGGCTTGCACATAAGGGCCTTCATTCGGGCTCTTAGTCATTCTAATGAGCTGTGCTCTGCAGCGCTGCAGAGCCTCTGACTTGGTCTGTGCCGGGGCTTTTGTGCAACAGCTCCCACGCGACTTCAGGCAGCCCCTAATGCAAAAGAGCGCTCGGTTGTGATTTTTTTATTTCTGTAATTGTGACGCTTCAGAGAGCTCTTAGGCAGAGATTTAATGGCGTCTAATGGAATCTCATCACAGAAACAGAGAGAAGAGGACAGAGAGGGAGAACACTGGCTAATGTCTCCATGTCCAGCTTTTTAGTAAATCCAATTACATTTTAAATGAATAAAAATGCAATAATTTGCATGTTTGTTTTCTCTGGATGTCTGTTTATTTACAATGTTTGAGAACCTGGATTTCACCCTGAAAAAATGGAATCAAGTTTAATATGCTGAATATTTTTTGTCATGATAATCAGCCGTGATCATTCGTCGAGACATTCAGGGACACACCAACAGACCAGGACTGCATTCGGATTTCTGTTAAAGTTCTGCGCTCACAGCTCACCCACACAGATACCATTTTACTGGACAGTTTCGCCAGCAGAAAGCAGATAACACAACCTCTGGAAAGTAACATGCAAAACTGCGCCTCCTTTGTTGTCCTCGAGTGTTTTCTTTAAATGCTTCATGTAAATATAGTCCGACTTCTGTAGAGGGATCTGCCATAAACTCACTGAATCATTTCTGCTTCAAAAACAGCTGGAAAACAGATGACGATCTCTGGAAATTTTGAGTCTGGAATGGGAAAATTTAATTTATGCATCTGAGAGAACAAAACAGCAAGTGTCTGCCTTATAGAACCCAATGAAATTTTTTTTTTTTCTACTGTTCACATTGTTCATAATTCCGAGTTTTATGAAGTAAACACTCTGTTCTAAAGTCCATCTAATGACATGGTGTAAGATCTGTAAGTTTGAAAAATAAATTAAAAATGTAGGAAAAATAACCAAAGTCTGGGAGATTTATTTAAAAATGTATTGTTTTAAGCTCTCAAAACTAAGTTCTTTAGAAATGTTTCGTTCTAAACAAGATAAAGAGAAAACGGGTAATTTAGAATATCTTTTAGGCCGGTTCTGTTTAATTCGTCAAATCCTGTCTGTATTTCCAGCGAAAGCAAAGAAATGGATGATTTCATGATTTCTGTGCTTTGGCACATCGTTGACGTGTTTTCTCATGTTGCTCACCCCTAGCTCAGGAGAACATCTCCAGGCCATTTCCAGCTGGATAACTGATCCACAGAAATGCAGCTTTCTGTGCATCTTTCTGATGTTTGTTCCCTGATGAGTTTTAATGTCTAACCTGTGGACTGAGCTAATGACCTTTGGATTTCTGGAGCAACATTTCCACCTGAGCTAAAGCTGAGCAGTTTGTAGCATCACTGTCTCCACCCAGCCCAGGTTGAAGATTTATTAAGTAAAACCCAACCAAAGATCTGCTGTTTTTCATAGATGAGGTACTTTTTGAGGTTATTGTACAGAGTTATGTGATGATGATGCATCGAGACCAAGGGAACGCTAGACGGGCTTAAAATAACTGGATATCAAGGAGCATTGGAGAATTAATAAAAACACAATGCTGATTTGACACTCAAAAAAATACGAGTTGAAACAACCTTTATGCAAAAACCATAATGGAGAACCACAACAGCAATGTTCAAACTACCCTTTAAGAATTTTCTTGGCCGTGCCGTTTAGGTCAGAGCATTGTTGCCATCAGGACTCGGTACCTGCAGTAGAAAGTGGTCAGTTGGATCAGTTTTGCTGTGAAAAAATTTTCCCCACTCATGTTGGTGGTGCATTTGATTTATTTTCCTGTTGCAGAACCTGAGATAGTCTGAGTTCACAAACTGGTCAGATGTTCTCCTTGAGAGCAGAATTCATGGTTCCATTAATTATAGCTAGTTGTCCATCAAAGCAGCCCCAGATCATGACACTACCACCACCATGCTAGACTGTAGGTGTTCCGTTTGTGAAATGCTTGGTTTTACGCCAACTTAACACACACCTCATCAGTCCAGATAATACCTTCCTAAAAGTCTTCAGGATTATCAAGATGTTTTTGGTAAATCTGAGATGGGCCTTTGTGTTCTTTTGGGTCAGCAATGGTTGTGGCCTTGGAACTCTCCCATGGAGGCTATCTTTGCCCAGTCACTCTTTCTTATTGCTGAATCATTACCTCTGACCTTAACTGAGGCAGTGAGGTCTGTGGAGCTTTAGATGTTGTTCTGAGTTCCTTTCTGACCTCTTAAATGAGTCATTGAGCATTTGAAGTAACATTGGTGGGTCAGCCGTCCCTGGATCATGGTTCTCACTGAGGTTCTCAGGAGTGCCAAAGGAATGGCTTTGTTTCTCATCTGTTGTTGACCTTTAGATCAGGTCATAATGTCTGACTTTTTGAGATCTTTTAGCCTACTTCATGTTGTCATCCAAGTCCTATTTAAGGGATTTGTTCATTCTACAGCTATAAAAGTAATCAGGTGTGGGTGTCAAATTTTAATAGAAAAATATGGTTAATAAGAGTTACCTTAACATTTAACAGGGAGGGTAATTACTTTTTCACGTAAGGTCAGGTTGGTTTGAATAGTTTATTTCCCTTATTAAAATGATTTTAAATCTGCTTTATGTATTAAGCCAGGTTATCTAAAAATATGTTTAAATATTTTTCACAGTGCTGTAAAATATGAGTAAAATGTTCAAATACAGAACTACCTTTTTCCACATATTCTAATTTATAGAGATATTTCTACTATTTTAACCATAAGATGTCTCCCAGGTTTTTTTTTAATACAAAATCCACCTTTAAAAATTCAGGACATGAACAGTTTTACCTCAACTTTTAGTGGTGTTTCAAAAAACAATTTTTTTCTTGGTTTTTCAACAGATCGAACAAGAAAATGAATCCAAATGATAAAATTCGTACCCAGAACTGAGGTAGAGGAGGCAGCACTGATTTTAATAACAGTGATATGATTGTAGTGTGCTGTTGGAAAATCCATTTAACTTCAGTTTTCAGGAATAAAAATCAGATCACAACTTTAAAAATAAATTCATTAAATCATATACAATTTATTTTCACAATGTTTTACACAAGGTCTACTGTTTACTATTAATCCTTCCAGCTTCAGCGCGTTGGACAGGAGTTTATTCAGGAGGAGGTTATTAAACATTAAATAAAGACAGAATATTATTTTTACTTGAAATGAAACAAACACTTTTCTGAAAGCACGCACGCACACACACACACATCCGTGTTTTACTATCTTTATGAGGACTTTTCAGTTACTTCCATTGACTTCCATTCATTTTTCTTGATTTTTAGTGCCTAACCCTGACACTAAACTCACCCTAACCAGTTAATACCTAACCCTAACAATAACTCAATTCATACCCTAGTCCTAAACCTAACCCCTGTCCCAAGAACGGAATTTGGAAAAGAGAGGACCAGGAAAATGTCCTCACTTTGCGATACAAATACGAAAATTGGTTCACACTCAGCAACAAGTACAAGTACACGCACACACACACACACACACACACACACACACTTATATTAATAACACCGCCTGTTTTTTTTTTTTTTTTTGCCACTTAGACAAGAGATCTTTGCTGCATTTATTAAATTATTAATCTATTTATTTATTCGTTCACTCAGTCAGTCGTGTTTTTTCCATGGCTGAAAGGCTCAGTGTAATTTCATTGAGCTACCAGATGGTTGAGGGTTTAATTAACAACTTCAAAAGCAATAACTGGAGAGCAAGCCAAACACAAACACGCACACAGATGCACAAAATATTAGCTCCGTTGCAGAAGTCTGGTGAAAGCACAGAAACGTATCACCAACACCCACTTATTAAGTCATGCGGTGCAAAAATTCAAACACAAACTGGTCGTTATGTTTGTGCACGTTTCCTGTCTGTTCCAGATACAGTTATGGATCCGCAGCCCAACATTCCCTCCAGCCTCTTTGGGACAACAATGTTCTCTTAATTTACAGCCAAACACGGCCGTTATTCTACCATAATAAGATTATTTTGATTGGCTCAGAAACAGTGGGGCCCCATCAGCTCCTATTAGGCATGCTAATCAGAAAGTACCGGCTTATGTTAATGTGAGCGACACAGGGCAACAGGTCTTTAACCCTGAGTGGTTGGGGTCACACAGCCTCTGTGGTCCTATGACGGAGCACGGACAGTCTGTATATTGTTGCTTTATGGGTATCCATTCCCACACAGTACTGGACACGATATTATGCAAGAGAATTAAAACCGTACATAAACCAATCTGCGAGAGCAGCTGGGATCAGTTCACAGAACCTTATGGCGGGTAAAGCTCTCTATGTTCACTGCAAAATCACTTCGAAAACCACAACTGATTGTGTGTTTATAATTGGGCTTTACATCTTAGAGAAATGATTATTAAAAGAAGGAAAAATCCTTCCCGAGCAGAACCTCAACCTGGAAATGGGAAACAAACATTTGTCCATGGCCTCCTGTTACCTGGAAGACTTTTCCAGGTGTTTTTGTAATGAGAGCTGCTGGTTTAACTCTATATAGTCAGTTTAAATACTGATCATCAGCTGTATTCCTGTTGCATGGGCACCTTTTTCCTTCCACCCAACTTCCCATTAATGAGCTTAGATACAGCAGCCTGGTGTTTCGTGGTTTACCCTCCTTGTAGAAGGTGTCTTATCTGGTGGATAAATGTTTGGTGTGTAGTCTTTCCCTTGATTGTGTAGGCCATAACATTGACATCAGCGCTGACCTTCTCTCCATCCAGGTCTTGTACAGGTCTAGGATCAGGAAAAGGGCAACTAACATCTCTGCAGAGCCAACACACCCTGGACACAAACTGTTTAGACTTTTACCTTCAGGGCGGCGCTACGGAGCGCTGTCTGCTAAAACCAGCCGCCACAGAGACAGCCCCCGCCAATGCCCCGCCCCGGATGAACATTTAGAAGTCAGATAACCCAGATCCATACCAGGCACATTTGCACTAATTTAACCTTTTATAAAAACACTATATAAATATTAAAATCCCTGATATAGATGCAGTAGGATAGTTCTGTGTAATTAATGGCGATTTCAGTTCAGTTAATAAGTAGTTGTTAGTCATTTTATCTCCTGAATAATTATAATCTGACTGGTGTTTGCAATATAAGTATTTGCACAGTTGTAGTATTTCATTTATTTTGTATTAAAGGGCAAACAGGAAAATAAGTGTCTGTAGCTTTAAGAAAGTTTGAGGTGGCTAGGAAGGTGGAGCTGCAGCAGGAGAAGAGGACCACACTGTTTTTCTGACCGTGTTTCAGATGGAACTGGTGGATGTTTAATCCTATTCTCCGTGGCCATGTTTGTGCTGAAGATCTTAACAGTGGATTATTTTGTGCAACAGCATTTTGTTATATTTTATTTTTGTTTAATAAACCGTAAAAGACTATATTCGCATGGATGCACTTTTTGGAACACACGTCCACCATATGCTCCTGTGGATGTTTTTATTGGGAACTATGGACATAAACCTGACTTCCTGTTTTCCAGTAGTATAGTTGGCACAAATGTCATCGCTTCTCTTCAAAAGCAGAAAGACAGTCGAAGTAAAGCAGATATGCTCCCATCTTGCTTTGTGCAAAAACTTTACATTTGCTGACTAAGATCCAGGGATCTTCTAGATAGTCCAGACTGAGTTCCTCTCAAAGCTCTGAAGGTAAATACTCTGCAGCTGTGAGAGTTGAGTAAGCTTGTTTAACAAAGTTTGCAGTTTAAAAAACTGTTTAAACCTCAACCAGGAATAAATAAGTTCATATATCTATCAGATTGGGCCCTGCAGGCACCATAAAAAACAAGAACCTGGATCTTCAGACAAGTTCATTTCTTTTATTTCCGAATATCTTATCAAGAACTTTATTTTATAGCCTTTTGTTTCATCACCAGCTGCCATAAAACACAGATCAGCACAGATTTTACATAGTTTCCACAATAAATCTAACAAACAAGGTAAAACTTCTTATTCACATGATCAAAAAGTACTGCTTAAAAATCATTAATGACCAGGTTGAAGCATTATTTGATGTCTGGACTAGAAGTCCATCATCACACAGCTTCTCTACAACACAGACTGAGTTTGGCCCAGTTTAACCTAACACTGGACCCGTCTAAAGCTGAAGGACCCATTACATCACGCTAAATAGTGCAGATCAAGTGACCACCACGTGTCGGGGAGGTTTCTGCTTGGCCTGCCTCACATGAGAAGAAATGTTTTTTGGTTTGCTGTTTGAATATGAGTGAAAGGGTGTTTAAATGTCTAAATGACTGGGACAAGATTTTTGCAGGAGATGCATCTTGAACAAGAGTAAAACCCACTCTTTTACCTTTTGAGTTTCCTCTGCTTTGACCTGTTCTCTGTTTTAACTTCTCAGTGTTTTACTGCCAGCATTTTAAACCCTTTCAAGAATTTTTTAATCAAGCTAAAAATCTGTTTTTTTCTTGGAAATCAGACAGCAGATAAGTTATCCTACTGCAACTCTGTTTCAGTTATTTGGACTGGTAAATTTCACTGCAAAGATCAAAGCAAATTCAACAGTTAATCCTAAATGTCTACATAAATACAAATATTAGCGTTAGAGCACCAACTCTGCATTCCTTTCAGATACTTTAGGATCTGAGACTGTTGACTCATTTAAATATTTGCTCAAAGTCTTTTCTTTATTTTTACAACTCCAATTATAGGTTGGGTAATAAAATAACTTCTTACTGTCCTTGTCGTTGACTTGATTGCTTTGTCTGTACAGCAATCGATGCGTTTTCCACTCAAAGCCAATAAAAACAAGCCAAAGATCTTCTCAGATGCTGTCATTATTAAAGACAGGAACTGGTGAAATCCTCCGCCTGCCCTTTGGATTAGTGAGTATATATGTTTAAAAAGCCACTGTGTAGATAACAGCCTCTCTCTCCATGTACTCTATTGTTTGCAGAGTAAACAGGACAATGAGGATCTTCAGAAGGCCTGTGGATCAATGTCTTTCCTGTTCAAAATGTCACTTCATTCTGTTCATTAATCTTTTGCCACAAGACAAAACAAAGAGCTTTGTTAGTTATTGGACCATAAACCATCGCTTTGATAAATAATCCCTTCACTCACAACAAAAGGAAATAGCTTACTGTACAGTTTCACCATCTGAAATAAATCCCCTTGTGTCTACCTTCTCTCTGATCACATTAAGAAGTATCCAGGTCAAGCCATGCAAGAGGTTTCATCCTGCCTCCAGTGACCGCAATAACAGTCTAACAATTTGTTGCAACATTTGCAATTTATCAAACTAACTTTCAGCACCTCAGCAATATTTCCCCAGATGTTTTCCAATGGAAGGGTCTTCTTTTAACCATTCATTCTGACCAACTGTCACAGCTGTGAACAATCTCACAATAATGCACAGTTTGCAACCTACAGGTCCTTCTCAAAATATTAGCATATTGTGATAAAGTTCATTATTTTCCATAATGTCATGATGAAAATTTAACATTCATATATTTTAGATTCATTGCACACTAACTGAAATATTTCAGGTCTTTTATTGTCTTAATACGGATGATTTTGGCATACAGCTCATGAAAACCCAAAATTCCTATCTCACAAAATTAGCATATTTCATCCGACCAATAAAAGAAAAGTGTTTTTAATACAAAAAACGTCAACCTTCAAATAATCATGTACAGTTATGCACTCAATACTTGGTCGGGAATCCTTTTGCAGAAATGACTGCTTCAATGCGGCGTGGCATGGAGGCAATCAGCCTGTGGCACTGCTGAGGTCTTATGGAAGCCCAGGATGCTTCGATAGCGGCCTTTAGCTCATCCAGAGTGTTGGGTCTTGAGTCTCTCAACGTTCTCTTCACAATATCCCACAGATTCTCTATGGGGTTCAGGTCAGGAGAGTTGGCAGGCCAATTGAGCACAGTGATACCATGGTCAGTAAACCATTTACCAGTGGTTTTGGCACTGTGAGCAGGTGCCAGGTCGTGCTGAAAAATGAAATCTTCATCTCCATAAAGCTTTTCAGCAGATGGAAGCATGAAGTGCTCCAAAATCTCCTGATAGCTAGCTGCATTGACCCTGCCCTTGATAAAACACAGTGGACCAACACCAACAGCTGACACGGCACCCCAGACCATCACTGACTGTGGGTACTTGACACTGGACTTCTGGCATTTTGGCATTTCCTTCTCCCCAGTCTTCCTCCAGACTCTGGCACCTTGATTTCCGAATGACATGCAGAATTTGCTTTCATCCGAAAAAAGTACTTTGGACCACTGAGCAACAGTCCAGTGCTGCTTCTCTGTAGCCCAAGACTGGGGAATGTGGCACCTGTAGCCCATTTCCTGCACACGCCTGTGCACGGTGGCTCTAGATGTTTCTACTCCAGACTCAGTCCACTGCTTCCGCAGGTCCCCCAAGGTCTGGAATCGGCCATTCTCCACAATCTTCCTCAGGGTCCGGTCACCTCTTCTCGTTGTGCAGCGTTTTCCGTCACACTTTTTCCTTCCCACAGACTTCCCACTGAGGTGCCTTGATACAGCACTCTGGGAACAGCCTATTCATTCAGAAATGTCTTTCTGTGTCTTACCCTCTTGCTTGAGGGTGTCAATAGTGGCCTTCTGGACAGCAGTCAGGTCGGCAGTCTTACCCATGATTGGGGTTTTGAGTGATGAACCAGGCTGGGAGTTTTAAAGGCCTCAGGAATCTTTTGCAGGTGTTTAGAGTTAACTCGTTGATTCAGATGATTAGGTTCATAGCTCGTTTAGAGACCCTTTTAATGATATGCTAATTTTGTGAGATAGGAATTTTGGGTTTTCATGAGCTGTATGCCAAAATCATCCGTATTAAGACAATAAAAGACCTGAAATATTTCAGTTAGTGTGCAATGAATCTAAAATATATGAATGTTAAATTTTCATCATGACATTATGGAAAATAATGAACTTTATCACAATATGCTAATATTTTGAGAAGGACCTGTATAAATACTTATGACTTACTGTATTTCAATAATTTTCAAGTAGTCAATAAAAAGAACTGATTTCATGAGTGGAAAAAAAAAACGTATTAATTTTGATTAATTACAGAAACAATAGCATGGTAAAAGGATTACTGCATTTATTTGCACCATGGAATGAAAGCCGAAAGCCATCAGAACAAGTGCCTATATCAGTAAATCAGATGTCCAACTGCAAGTGAATGCAGCACATATAGATCTCTGAGCTATGCAGCGCTGCTTCGAGTTGTTTGCTGGTGGCAGCAGCAGCAGCCTAACCTTTACTGACCCCTCTAATAAGCTCATTCCTTCAGCCTTTAGCATTCACACAGTAGTTAAAGAGAAAATCCCTCTGTCTATCCTTAAATGCATTCAGCTGACGTTAAAACCAATTAAAACTGGAGTATAGACAGACTGAATAAAACCAGAACATTTGACCCCAAGTAAATCCAGATACATCCACTTAGTTCTCTTGCTGTTAAAGTTTTGCAGTTTTCTAACAGTTATCAGTAAGGTGTTTTAAATGCCATCCATTCTGTAACTTACATTAAGATCAGGGTTGCTAAACAGTCTTTGTAGGTCTGGAAGAGTATGAAAATTAACTGGATTATTATTACATCAGGGTGAGTGCACATAAAATAAACGCAAGTATAGAAAAAGGTCTTACTTTCCAGACTTTGTTTCTTATTCTACTAGATAAAATATTTATGTTGGAATGCCTGAAAGATAAAGTGTTGTTTTCATAAAAATGTTAGCATTCAATCCCCTTAGTCTTTGTCGAGCCTTCTTTCTCTGCAGGTACAGCTGTAAGTCTTGTGAGAAATGTCTCCGCCAGCTTTGCACATCTAGAAATGAAATTTTTCAATCTAAACCATCCATTGTATCTGTGGCTGTAGGTTTAGGGTGGTTGTCCTCCACCCCTGTCTCAAGTCATCTGCAGCTTCTAACAGGTTTCCTTCCAGGATTGTGTCGTCTGATTACACATAAGATCTGGAGGTCTCAGGTTGGGCTTGGAGCACTATTCTAAGCCAGAGACCAGGGCTGAGGGTTATACCAGGAAGATCAACAGGGGTTCTTCGGAATGGTGTGTTATGGCTATTCATGTGCTGCCAAACATAGGGTTTTGCATGTAGGTCAAAAAGACCCCCAGGGCACCATCTTCTGCGTTGTTTTACCTGGTAAAATATTTGAGAAGCAGATCTCATTTATGCACATGACCAGGAAGCTCCTAAAGAAAATTATTAAAACCACAAATGCGCATAAACACATGAAAAGCAAAGAGAAACAAGCATGTAAATCGTGAGGGCAGAATCTGTTTAGGTGGACGTTCATGTCTTGGTACAAATGGTCCATCCTCTCTCCATGTTCAGATGATGGATTGAACGGAGTTCTGTGAGATGTTCAAAGCTTGGGATACCGTAGTAGAACCTAACCTGCTTTAAACCAAACCAGAACTTTCTTCCTGACCTGTCTGCTGGGTTCCTTGGTCCTCATGATGCTGTTTGTTTTCCAATGTTCTCTAAAGAACCTCTGAGGCCAGAAACAGAACACCTGCAGGTAGACTCACATTGAGGTACAACCAGCTGCACTTCATGATGTAAATTTTGAAGATGATTACTTTACAGCAAGTTAAAGAGGCTGCACATAAATGCACACCACACTTTTCAGATTTTCATTTATAAAAATAAAAATGTTCCTTTTACTTGACAACGCTGGACTACTTAGAGTTGGTCTATCATATAGAATGCTCATACATGTAAGTTTGTGGTTGTAATGTGGGAAAATGTCAAAGTTTAAGTATTTAAATGCTTTCAAAGACAGTGTTTGTCAATTAGAACTGAATTATTCTTCATCAATAGCAGATTCTTTAATAACTGTTAAGTTTATCTAATCTTTTTTCTACTTTGAAAAAATACCAAATCAGAACCTTTTTAATGCTTTCTTGGTTTTAGGATCAACTAAAAATCACATTAACAAAAAATAATACCTGGACTGGAAAACACACCAATCACAGATTCTTTAAAACAGACTGAAACTCGTTAAACTTTTAAATCAGGTAATGTGGATTCTTAGTTTTCCCTAAATTAATGTTTATGAACCCAGTATCCCTTCTAGTGAGTTGGATGTATCGTCACAGCCCTCATCATTAGTAAAGGCTCCACTGAATGTCACATGTGCTGATGTTAAAGAAAGCAATTAGCCACTGTTGGCATGTTCCGGTGAGTAGATGAGTAATGGCTGCCGGGGCAGGAGTGTCTAGCCCTGATAAATGCTACTGTCCCCGTGCTTTATTAGTACAATGAGTGACTGGGAGGGTGGGGGTGGCTGGGAGCCAAGGTGATGGACCATAGGGAGTCTCGAAGATAAACCCGGATTGACAGCAGAGAGAGGTGGCTAAATGCTAATGCACCGAGTGACATTTCCGATGGTGGACCGGGTTAGCTTAGATGCTGCTGCGCTGACAGACTGCACTGCAGAGACAGGAAAAAACAGCCCAAATACCAGAGCATCAACTCCCTGAACCCAACTTCATTCTTCAACATAGAAAGAAGGTAAAGATGGGAAAGAGGGCCAAGTTTTCGTTACCGGGCTTTTATCAACAGCAAGCAGGTACTAGACTCATTGATAAAAAGAGCGACAGGTAAAGATGGCACCATAATGACACCAAAGGAAGAATAAAGCAGAGCAGAAGAAAAGACAACATTGATATTCAGGCAGAGAAAAGGAGGCACGTCTCCCTCCCATCAGCCACCTGGGGAGTTTATTCCGAGTTCAATACTTTGTCCACTAAATCCCCAAGTGCTGCTTTTGTTGATAAACCCTCTGGCTCCTTTTCCTCGCCACCCTGGGAGGATGATCTCTATCTCTACCTTCAATTTCCAGGAGTTGCCCAACCATTAACGACAGGAAGGGAGAAAAATAATAACTTTGGTGCTGGTTGAAAGTGAAACGGCTGTCAAGGCGGAGCCAGGTGTCGTCTTTCTGGGTGGTCAGACATGATGGTGTGTTGAAGCTGTGTCTAATTGGTGGTATTTTTAACACTGAGTGGTATGTCAGCTGAGGAAACCTCCAGACTTCTGAATGCCACCTTTAATGGAATCTAATTAGGAGATGGCGGTGCTAACAGAAAGCCAGTGAGCAGAAACGTGTGTGTGTGTGTGTGTGTGTGTGTACGTGTGCGCATGCTTCTTATCTGGCTGCTCACTGAGCAGATCAGGGACCTAATGCATTGTGACAAAATGTGCATGTCCATGAATGCATGTCAAAAAATACAAGCATTAAAGAGCAGAATTATCCCACAAATCAACGATCCATATATAAAATGATAAGACAGAATATTCACTATTTTAAAAAGTGAAAACTACGAGGAGCATTTTTTTATTTAAAAATATAAATCATGTAAGATATCTCATATTTTTGTATCAGTCCTCATGCACCAATCTGAAGATTAATAGCTCATCTGTGAA
The DNA here is from genome assembly GCF_021462225.1 of Girardinichthys multiradiatus. Lineage (NCBI taxonomy): Eukaryota > Metazoa > Chordata > Actinopteri > Cyprinodontiformes > Goodeidae > Girardinichthys > Girardinichthys multiradiatus. The sequence goes on from NC_061809.1 coordinate 29,178,017, forward strand.
AGGCGCAACTTTTACAGACCGAGATCTTTCTGCTTCCTGTTGTTTTCCAGCACAATCTGATTTACTGCTTCCTGTTTCCACAAAGTGAAACAAGCTCACCAGACTGGAGTGCTGGTCCTTTTGCCCCATCACCATTTCACACTCATCCATTACAACCAGTAATAAGTTTCAAGTACCAGCAGGAGGTGCTATTCATTATATTGGTTTAATCAGGGGGTCCAATTTCTCATTCTGCAAGTCCCCGGAACCAAAATCAACACCACAGGAGATATATCTACATATCTATATAGATCTATATCTATAGATATACACTACTGAAAAAAAATAAAGGAAGACTTAAACAACACAATATAACTTCAAGTAAATCAAACTTCAGTGAAATCAAACTGTCCACTTAGGAAGCAACAATGATTGACAATCAATTTCACACCCTGTTGTTCAAATGGAAAAGACAACAGGGGGAAATCTTTGGTGATTATCAAGACACTCAATAAAGGAGTGGTTCTGCAGGTGGGGACCACAGACCACTTCTCAGTACCGATGCTTTCTGACTGATGTTTTGGTCACTTTTGAATGTTGGTGGTTCTTTCACACTCGTGGTAGCATGAGACGGACTCTACAACCCACACAAGTGGCTCAGGTAGTGCAGCTCATCCAGGATGGCACATCAATGCCAGCTGTGGCAAGAAGGTTTGCTGTGTCTGTCAGCGTAGTGTCCAGAGCCTGGAGGCGCTACCAGGAGACAGGCCAGTACACCAGGAGACGTGGAGGAGGCCGTAGGAGGGCAACAACCCAGCAGCAGGACCCCTACCTCCACCTTTGTGCAAGGAGGAACAGGAGGAGTACTGCCAGAGCCCTGCAAAATGACCTCCAGCAGGCCACAAATGTGCATGTGTCTGCACAAACAGTTAGAAACCGACTCCATGAGGATGGTATGAGGGCCCGACGTCCACAAATGGGGGTTGTGCTCACAGCCCAACACCGTGCAGGACGCTTGGCATTTGCCAGAGAACACCAGGATTGGCTAATTCGCCACTGGCGCCCTGTGGTCTTCACAGATGAAAGCAGGTTCACACTGAGCCCATGTGACAGACGTGACGGAGTCTGGAGACACTGTGGAGAGAGATCTACTGCCTGCAACATCCTTCAGCATGACCGGTTTGGCAGTGGGTCAGTAATGGTGTGGGGTGTAATTTCTTTGGAGGGCCACTTGACCTCCATGTGCTCTCCAGAGGTAGCCTGACTGCCATTAGGTACCGAGATGAGATCCTCAGACCTCTTGTGAGACCATATGCTGGTGTGGTTGGCCCTGGGTTCCTCCTAATGCAGGACAATGCTAGACCTCATGTGGCTGGAGTGTGTCAGCAGTTCCTGCAAGATGAAGACATTGAAGCTATGGACTGGCCCGCCCGTTCCCCAGACCTGAATCCGATTGAGCACATCTGGGACATCATGTCTCGCTCCATCCACCAACGTCCCGTTGCACCACAGACTGTCCAGGAGTTGGTGGATGCTTTAGTCCAGGTCTGGGAGGAGATCATTCAGGAGACCATCCACCGTCTCATCAGGAGCATGTCCAGGTGTTGTAGGGAGGTCATACAGACACGTGGAGGTCACACACAATACTGAGCCTCATTTTGACTTGTTTTAAGGACATTACATCAAAGTTGGATCAGCCTCTAGTGAGTTTTTCCACTTTCATTTTGTGTGTGACTCCAAATCCAGGCCTCCACTGGTTAATACATTTAATTTCCATTGATGATTTTTGTGTGATTTTGTTGTCAGCACATTTAACTTTGTACAGAACAAAGTATTCAATGAGAAGATTTCATTCATTCAGATCTAGGATGTGTTATTTTAGTGTTCCCTTTATTTTTTTGAGCAGTGTGTAAACACTTGCTCTTAATCTTAGACAAGAAAAGCTGACCGGATGTGGTTCATTTTAAGAAAAGAGAAGAACACAAAGCAAAAGATTTCAAGTAGGAGAAGATCTCATGAGCATTTCTTCGCACTAAAACTCATTTTCGCCAGGGAATTGTCTAAACTTGTCAACCTCAGGTTTTTGTGAAGTTTGGCAGTAACCCAACAACTAGACACTGCCTGCATGGTAAAGCCTGTGCAGCACATATAAAATAGAAATACAGTGAAGGTTTAAGAAAAAAAAAAGGATGATTTATTTGATATTTTGTTTACATGAAATAAAACCGATGGACAAACCATCCTGTAGACCAAATCTAGCTCTGGCTTGCTTTCCAGTTGCAAAATAACCCTGCATGTCATGAGCTTCAGGTTTGCCAGCTATCATGCAATAAGCCGGACACAATGTTGGGCAGTACAAGGACAAAAAGGAATTTGTTCTTAAATATTAAAATCTAACATGTTAAACCCAAACCTGGGCATAATTTAAATATCAAAGATATAGTTTGCCTGTTTTAGTGCATGTCAGTCTATCCAAGTCTATGACTCCAGTTAGGAGTGAGCAAAGCATGCCGATACAAACACAATCCAACATGCACACTCATCCAAACACACAGATTCCAGTATTGTTTTTAGATGTAGACCAAGACAGATTAGTCTTCTCAGGCGACATAATCAGATTTAGGTTTTGGCCCTGAGCATCCTCTGGAGCGCTGCTGATCTGATCCCATCACTGAACAAACAGCGATGGTGCAAACTCTCTGCTTCCTCCACCTCTCCTCCTTCATTCTTTCTTGGTTACCTTTTAACTATGCTCTTGTGTATGTGCTGGAAATATAAATGGTAATCCATTTGGGCTATTCGTCTAACACAACTAAGTTTCTTCTCCACTCATTTCCAAACCAAGTATGTTGTTGCTCATTAATGGCTGCTGCAATTAGGAATGACTAAAGGATTTATTTGTGCATTCACTGTCCTAAAAAGCCTCCAAGCAAGTCAGAAATATGCATATTTATGTTAACTCTTCCTTTTGAGTTAAGAGTTTTATTACAAAAGATAATGCAGAATAAAAAGAGGAAGAGGAAAAGGGTGAAGACGAGCACATGTCCCAGGACACACTCGTGTGTGTAATGGGTCGTCTTTTTGTGATGAGCTGCAGTGATTAAAAATGCCACTTTGTGTGACTGGGCATGGTGCCAGGAGAGGAAAAGAAGATGGAAGGTGGACAAAGAGGAGTGTGGTTTGGTCCTCTCTTTAATGAGGATCCTAATCAACCCAGCGAAGGCTGTCCTACTTCATTAGACCAGAACTGTTCGAAAGAAGGCCCAGCAGAGACTGTACTTCCTGAGGCAACTCAAGAAGTTCAACCTTCCACAGGAGCTGCTGGTCATCTTCTCCACTGCCATCATTCAGTCTGTCCTGTCTTCATCCATCTCAGTGTGGTTTGGATCATCCACCAAACAGGACAGGTCCAGACTGCAACGAATAATCAGGACTGCAGAGAGAATCATCAGAGCTGACCTTCCCTCCATCCAGGACTTATACAGGTCTAGGGTCAAGAAAAGAGCTGGAAAAATCTGTGCAGACCCCACACACCCTGCACATAAAGTGTTTAGAGTTTTACCTTCAGGTGGCGCTACAGAGCTCTGTTTACTAAAACCAGCCGCCACAGAGACAGTTTCTTCCTCCAGGCTGTTTCGCTGTTGAACATTTAATAAAGTACAAAACAACAGCATACAGATGTTGCAAATGCACCTTTTCTATTAGATATGTGTAAATTGTAAATTTGTATATCAAATTCCTTGTTTGTATGCACGAACTTGGCAATAAAGCTGATTCTGATTCTGAAAAACCGGACCGCCAGAGTGGAAAGAAAAGGAGGGGGCCAAGTAAGAGGCTGAGAAGTTTCACCAGCTGAAGCAAATAAGTTTTAAAGAAGAGGCTGGGAAACAAGAAGTGGAAGTAGTGTGGACAGATAGACAGAAGGAAGGAGGAGGGTTGGCCTGTCGAGATAACAGCGCGGGTCATTGGGTGAGTCACGGCTGCCATCGATCCCGATTGGCTGTCTGACAGCCTCAACATGGCTGCCAAAACCTTTAAAGTGGGCAGCCTCGTAGCCTGCATGTCAAATGAGCTCTATCTGCGCCACATGCAGTCCACGTCTACACCACCACAACCGATATCCTCCATCCCACTCCCACACACGGCTGATAAGAGCACCTAGCAGCTGATAAACATACACACCAATCCATTTCCCAGCCAGGGAGAGTAAATCTGCAGCTCTATGAAAGAGAGGGTGTTTGTGGGCTGAGGGTAACGTTTAGTGACGTGCACACTGCGAGGTGAGTGTTACGAGGTGTTACGCTGGCCCTCAGCCCTTCATTTTCGGTCCTCTCACATTGATTGGACAGCAGGACAAGCAGCTCGCCCACACAGCTCATCTCTTCCAACTAAAAGCCAAGACGCAGCATGTGTGTGCACGTGTGTGTCGGTGATGATTACATCAGGGAAATCTCTCTCCAACTCTCAAAGCCAATATGTTTGTCTTTTAAATGATTGGAGATTAACATGAAAATAAAAAGTTAACAAATATACCAAACATAACCCCTGTCATATTTTTCCCATTTCCAGCTACTTAAAGACATCATGTTCTAAAATAATTTAGCACTTATAGAATTACATTTTCTTTGAAATTCTGAATAACGTCTAAAACAAAATGTTTTAGCCTCTTACAGAAAGGCCACTAACAGGTAGTGTCTTTTAAAAAGCCGTGAATACTTTCCAGTGTCCAGTTCCTGGTCCAGAGAACTCCAACTATACCTCCTTAGTTTTCTGAGTAATGTCAAAAACTTTATAATGTTCTCCTTGTGTCGTAAAACTAACAGTCTAATTGACTGAGGTGCAGGTATGAAGACATCTGAGAAGATCCTCTGGTGGGTTAGGTGTCCTTTTGACTCAAAAGGAGTCAGCATGTCATCTTCGTTTTGGGAGCAGGGTCACACCTCAGAATCACTTCCTCCTTCGCTGAACTCCCAACAGGCAGCAAGCTTCTTCTAGAAGCTAAGGGTCCTTTGTGATTCGCTTGGATTCAATTCATGAGATATTGACCAGCCTCAGACCTTTTTAGGAAGCTCTTCACCATGTTTTGAGTCTGCCACTTTGTTCGCCGCCAGCGCTGATCCGAGCCAGGAGGAAGAAGCAGGGGGGTTGGGCATTGGCTTAGCAAATCGACCCTGTAAAAAATTCTGATCGCTACAGAAACGACATCTTCATAATAAGGTCAACAACCACAGCATAGATGAAGGCAGCAGTAAAACATCACTGACCGGCCCTAATGAGCCCAAAATAACCTAATTCTGAGAGCCAGAACATTAACAAAGATCACAACATGAAATTCAAGAAGAGTCCAAACAGAAAAGATGAAAAAGTAACAAATAATTGGATAGATACCATCTAGACATCTTAGACCACATCTGAAAACACTAAGGCTATCTATCATCATGTTCTCTCAAGTCCATCTTTCCTCACCAGTTCATCCTTCTCACCCAACATTCCTCCATCCTTCATTCAACCTTCCCTCATCTTTACACCCATCCCTCCCTCAATGTATCCATCTACCTCCTTGATCACTCATCCATAACTCTTTCATCTCTCAACTTTCAATCACTACCTCCACCTTCTCCCATCCTCTCCAACTATCCCTCCCTCCTTTGTTGCTAGGCAGACAAAGGGACTAAGCTAGGTGATTGCTAGCCCCTCTAAAGAACAACCAAACCAATCCTATTATTCATCTATGAGGGATGGCTTTGTAATAACATTTATGAAAAGCTCCGCCTATTGTATGGCCCTCCAATCGGAGCTCAGCCTGCAGGGTTTTCAGTGCAGAGTTTTCTTATGTTTAGAGATGTTAGCTTCAACGAGGAGGAGGTTTTAGCTGAGGATCCTACTGTACCAGTTTCAACATTAACTTTTAATGCAAAGCAGCATCTTATGGTTGTCATCTTTCTATTTGTAATCATGTAAGAGAAGAATGTCAGACAGTCTTTGCCACTAGGTCACTAAAAAGGTTTTCTATATTCTTCAAAACTGACATGAAACTTTGGCTAAACAGATATTTTGAGTACGTTTCTATAGATCTGCAGCTAAATTTTCATGCAAAAGCAAGATGTGAAAGTGCTAAAAAAAAAGACTATAAATGTAAAATATGCACATTAATGGGGAGAAACAAAATGAAATCTCTCTGCAATTTGGCTGCATACGAGAAACTAAGAACGAATACATGAAAATGCACAAACACAGAAGCTCACTGTGGCTCCATAGAAGACATCAAAGTCATACTTGCAGTATATAGAAACAAGGACAAAGGGATTTTACTGGAAAGTAACCACCTGTCCTGCCTACAGCTCAGATACTGTCACGACTCCAGACAACAAACATTCATTATGCTGAAGACAAACAAGTCCAAGCCTCATCTAAACAGGCATTACAGCTCAGAGAAGCAAACATGATTCACGGAGGAGCTTAAGTGTTTAGGATGCTGCTGTGCTTTTCTTGGCTGTTGGGACCCTGAAGCCCCTCTCCATGTTAGAACCTGCTCCCCGGGTCGAATGCATCTCGCTGTATTAGAATAATCACCTGTTTTGTTTAACTAAATTATGGAAAACAGGACCGGATCACGTCTGAGCAAACAAATAGTTTTATTCCTGAACGTGGAAGCCGATTAAAAGACATCCAGCGGTGTGTCAGGGCAGCTCAGCTCTTACACATTTTACACAAAAAGTTTACTGCCTAATAAAATCTGTGCATTTAATAAGCAAATTATTCTAATCATAAACCTCTTGCCAAAGCAATTAGGGATAAATTATAATCTTATGATAAATTATCTTGTGTTGACAGCCTGGGGAACACTGCAATCAAACATTAATTATTCATTGGGTAATTAAGTTCATAGGTGTTTTTCCTGCCTTTCATTCCCGCTCTGACAGGTACAGAGTTTAGTCATCAGAACTTGGGGGACAAAAATAAAAAAATCTATTCAAAAATGTAATAAAGTTGTTTTATTTGACTGTTCAATCGACAATAAATTCAACACAGAACAATTTGAACCTACAATTAAGGCTTTAATCAGCTTCTGTAGACAAGTAAAATATCTGCTGCAGGAATTATTTTAAAGCTACATTCAGTAAAAACATCAGACTTGTTAAATTATAATTCTTCTCCCACACAGCAGACAATGCTCAGTTTGTTTATTGTAAATAATTATTTAACTAGATGATTTATGGCCTTCATGCCTCTGGTGACATCATATAAGGCAAAGTGCGGCCCTGGAGCCATCTGTGGCCCTCTGAATGATTGGGTAAGGCCCTTTATTAACAATGCTGGTTGATTTTATTTTAATTTTCATTGTAAATAAGACCACAAATATCCCACCAAATAACAGCAGACTGGACCGAACCCGTTTATTAAACTCGGCTAAATAAAGTACAGGTTTTACAATAAAGAATGAGCCAAATTCTGGTTTTGTTGCTAAGATTAGACATTTTCCTTTGGAAAGAAATGGAAAACAGTTCCTGCAAACATGGAAAACCCTTCTAATACTTCAGATCCTCACAGATGTACAGATCCTTTTTCTACAGAAATCACACAGAAAATAATAGAAGTTTTGGCCCCGCGACTTCTAGCTTGATGATTAAAGAGTTTTAACACCACTGATATAAGGCAACTAGTCAGAATTGATTGTTATTTATTTACTTGCTTTTTTCTCTTGTTTTGTTAAATAGTGTCTTATTTATTCCTTGTTTTCTGTCTGCAGTGAAGCGTTTGAGCCGTATGTCAGATCTCTGCATGGATTTAAGATGAACACCAATAATTACCTCCTTCACTATGAAACAAACACCATCACAACCTGCCTTTTATAAATGTTTTTATCTTGTATTTTATATATTTAAACTTAATGTCTGTACGCTCAGTGCTGAAGAAACTGAAGTAAACGTTCTTGTTTGTGCCACAATCTTGGCGTATAAAGCTGATTCTGGTTCTGATGCCTTGGCAACAATAAAACACATGGAAGCGGTTCTTCTCGATGGTCCGAGCAGACTGGAATAGTCAGACATTATTAAATGAACCAATAGCGTTTCATGCAGAAGCGATGCATCATCTGTTACCGTCATCAGCAGGCAGATTAATGAGACTTGTTGCTAACTAATGCCAGCTGATCAGCTCGGTTCTTGTGCCTCCTGTGATGTCATCGATCCAAATAGACTAAAAGAACCAGAAGCTGGTTTGCCTTTGTCATGATGAACAATATGGTGAGATCCTTATGTTATATGCAGTAAGATTTTCAGTGTGAGACACTATTAAATAAATGTTTTACACATCTTCTCCAGGGTGAAGAACTCAACCATCTGCTAACCATCTTATCATAAAACAAATTAAAAAATTAAAATGTATTGAGGATTTTATCCATAAATATCAGAGATTTAATGAGTGAAAATGATGTCTAATATCTCTGCCTAATTTTACGTTCACATCTGAATTAAACACACTCACAGCTACCAAAATAGATGCTCGATTAAAAAAGGTCTTATAATATTTTACAGCATATTATTGTATTTAAGTGATAAATGTAACAAGTTGACATAGAAGCTGAAAGCAGCCATCTGCTGAAATAAACGCAGTTTTCTTACAAATCTGCCTTTTCTTACCAACTGCACTAAAACAGCACCAGATGCATCACAGCATGCAAAATCTATAAGCACTGACATCAAAATAAAAAAAATACAGTTTTATTATATTTATAGCAATAATTTCAACGTGAACTGTGCAGCGCACTGACAGGTACGGAGCTGCGTTCTGAAAATAACCGGCCCGGCCCAGATACGTCAGATGGCGTTTAAAGGACAAAGCATATTTGCAGGAAAACAAACGTCAGAACTCATCAAGTTCAATTACATGGAGGAGACATCATATTCAGACATGACAAGCTCTAGTCTTCTTTATCTCAAGATTTATCAACCTCACTGCTGAGGACAGAAACAAAGACCTGGATAAAGACATGATGAAGATTACAAAATCTCTGAAATAATGAGCTCTAACTGTCCCTCTCAACTCCAACCATCCATCAGACTCTGTCTCAGGCTGACGCTCGCTGAGAAAGCAGCATGCTGCTGCCATCTAAAGGGTGGAGAGGGGTTTACTGTAGCACAAAGAGGAACCTTCATACAACCTATATATGTATGCCATGTCCATCAGAGCGCAACACCCGTGCTGTGTTAAACAGAAATCAGCAGGAAATGGATTCAAAGTGGCTCAGAATGTACCGCTGAGAAGCTGTAGGAAGCTAGAATGCTGCAGAGATCAGGAGGAAACAACAGCTTTGACCAGCCTGAGTCCATACTGTACATGATGCAGGAAGATGCAGAGAAGCGTTTAAATACAACTTGCAAGAACTGATGTCTAGACATTCATATCCAGCATTCTTATTCAGAGAAAAAGCTTCCCCACCAAACATGCATGATCAATACAACGAAGTAAGAGCTAAACATGGCTGCATAACGCATGTTAGTGATCATCATTAAATGACCAGGGATCAATATATGAACAAAGCCCAAGCCAGGCCCAAACAGCTGGGCAACCAAACTAGTCTGACTGAACTGCATTTAAAAGAAAGCCCGGAAGCCCAATTCCAGTCTGATTGGGCTGTCTGAACCAGACCACAGCATAGAACCGGTAACAGATTAGACCACAAATTAAATATGCATTAATGACATAAAAGCTCAAATTAAAAAGAACAATAAGCACCTTCTCCTCACTCACTGATGCTCCTCATCTTACCTTGACAGCTTCAGAGCAGCTCCTGTCATATTCCCATCATCTAGGACCAAAGCAACAAAAAATAAAATCACTTTGCTTGTGTACCACGTTAAACCTAAAAAATGTTTCAGTCCAACAGAAAAAAGCTCAACTTGATACCACTGTAGCACAACAAGGTTCTCTGGTGAGAGCAGCAACATATGGAGAAGGTGACGGTGCAGAAGCTGGGTGGTGCTACATGTTGCTCAAACATTTTATTTTTGTCTAAATCTGGAGCAGTTCAGTCAGTAAAACTGGTTTTAAATGTACTCTGGCTGGATGACTGGAACCGTATCCTTAATGGTAGGAATTATTTCCTACAAAGCAAAGAATCGTTTATCGGAAAAATGATTCAGGAATATTTAACAATAGCTACTCATGTCTCCCTTGTATGTGGCCATTGTCATCATTAAAAAACAAAAACCTGCTCTGGTCATTTTATGCTTCTTAAAACCCAAAAATACAGTAAAAAACATTTGACTGCAAGTTTGAAACATGTTCAGTAGAAAACAAGATATCTTATATTTGAATATTAACAGTTTTCTCTGTTCCTTAATTAGCCTAAAATTGAAAAGCTACACAGAACAGGCTCATTTGTTCTTAAATGTTCCATGGAAAACCATTGAAAATGCGTTTTTCACCCTAAATCCTAAACTAATGCATTCATAAATTTATTTTTGGTGTATCAGAGGTGATTTGTGCACCATTCATATATTTTCTGTGGTCTTTGACTCTAATTCATGAGGATTTCAAAGGAACTCTTAAGACTTGATTTTCTTGCCTACATAAAGGATAGAAAATACATAAATTATGGCTACAGTGAGATGTGTTTAATAATAATGAGACACTTATCCATGAATGGGCAAACATCACCCATAAAACAGAGGAGTCATGAAAGCCCCTTTCTGTTAATTAAAAGTCATGAAACTTTGAGCCTCCATTCAGCAGCTGTAGGAGAACATGGCAACATTCAGCCTCTGATGATGGTTTAATCAGTGTGGCTGTACTCTGACCCCTCCTCCCCAGTGCCAGGCATCATTGTGCTGATGACGGCTCCGGCATATTGATGACAGCCTTTTATTGTGTGGGTTTACAGCAGAGAGGGAGTCTTGATTATCTTGTAACCTCTCCACCCTGCTCCCCACACCTCTGTCCCTCTCAGCTAACGATGCTAATGGATGGAGGAATGTTTATGTGCTTTGCTTAATTAAAGCAGCAGACCAGCAGCCTCCGTCTATGTGCTGCTCTGTCTTTGAAGGGTGTTTGTGAGGCCCCCGGGTTTCTGACTGAGCCGCTGTCTCCGCCCTTGTACTAAACTCACATTAAAGTAAAGCAGCAGCAAAGATGCAGCGGGATGAAAAGAAGAAGGACGAGACTACGGAGGAAACCATAAAACCGGGCCTAGACAACTAAAAGGGAAAAGTTTCTAAAAGTCAGACAGATCTCACAGAAAGAGGCACAACAGGATCGGCAGACAGATCTGGAAACAGAAAGGAGGAGAATGTAAAAGATGCCGAGGACTTTTCTTCCTGGCTTCATCTCCGTCTGCATGTGATTGTAGACGTAGGTTCATAAGAGGTTGTTTCACTGAGATGATGAATTCATCTTCTTCCTACATGCATTCTTCACACCCTGTTGACTCCCTGCTCCCCATGCAAACAATCATGTCAAACATTTCATACTTTCTGATAACATAAAGAGTTACTGTTTCCTTTATAAGAGGCATGGTTCCATGTTTCAGCAAAACAAACTGGAAGTAAATGTTTCTACCCCCACAGACCTAACAGAAGCACCTTCCGACCATCATGAAGGTCAAACACACCAGTCTGCTTCAGTACAGCGAGAAGTCGCTGATTTAAGAAGATTTCTCACTGTTAAACGAAGGTTAGAGGCGACCCTTTCATACAGGCACATCTTAAGGTCCAGCCAGAAGGATCTGAACCAAACTGTTCATTGCAAACACTAGTCTGACAATGCAGTGAGTAAATCCTGCAGCACAACAAGGAGATCAAAAAGTGACCAAACATGAGCCAAAACAATTAATGAAGCACAAATCCATCCAGCTTCACAGGCATTGGACTGCTATCAGGTTGTTTGAAATAAAAACAGAACCGATACATTAGTTACTCACACATTGGGTTGATAATATACAGCAGAACCATGTTCAAGTTGCTTCATCTCCTGGAAGCCTGTTAATTACTCATCAATCTAAATCAGGTGGTTTGCAGCATGGAGAAATCTAAAACCTGCAGAGGACTGTTCTCCAGGGATCAGGCATGGGATTAGTTCTTTCAGCAAACTAAACCAATCTGCTCAGATTTACCTTTCAGACCTAAGATGGTCCGATTTATAACATTTCTTCACAGAAAAAACATCTTGTCCTAAAGAAACTAAAATTAAAAACTAAATGGTAAAAATGTCTAACCTTTGTGTTAAAAATACTGATCCTTAAAATATGCATCCTGTGATGGAGTGGTGACCTGTCCAAGATGCACCCCGCCCTTCACCCAATCACTGCTGGAGATACAAGATCTAACTGAGTGTCAGAACCAAGGCCGGGTCTAAGGGACCCATCTGCCTGTGGCAAAGGTAGAAAATACTCCTGCATTCATTCAATCAGATCACATTCCTATTTCTTGTGGGAACATGTGTGAGGTAGGTTGACATTTGACATTTTAGCTTTGACCTCATCACACAAGTACACCAGGACCTGACGAATAACACAAATAAAGTAAATAGAATAGAAAGAATTCTTAGACGACTCAGATAAATTGTCATAAAGAGCTGAGGAATCTCAAATATGATCAATAAACAAAAACAATAAATAAAACAAAACATTCCATTCAAATTCAAACAGTAAAAATGTACTTTAATCATAAATCAAGTGAATAAAGTGAAAACGTTCTATAAAAATGCAGTAGAGTCTAACAAAAATAAAGCTTCCTCCAGGTGAGAGGTCACCAGGTCAACCCTGGAGAGGTCTCCAGTCCATCACAGGGAAACACGGAGACACAGGCTGGGAATCAAACCCAAGACCTTCTTACTGCAAGGCTAACACCTGCACCACCATGTTAAAAACACTTCAAGTATTTGAAATAAAACTGAGCTACAAATATGGGAATTGAGCGAAGCTAAAAGGATCGGGCTTTATGTGAAAATATTAGTTTCTCTCGTTACTGTGATCATAAATGACCTGTTAACCTGTGTGATTAAAATGATTTCTGTTCATTTTAGGTCACATCCAGGCCTGCTAACCGTGAGACCTGTAGAATCATGACATCATTTCAATAGAACCTGTCCGGCAACATGAAGGAGGCTAAAAGAAGAGCAACACACTGTAACCCAATCTATACAAATTCAGATAACAGATAATAAGGTGATTGTCATCTATCAGTGTGGAAAGGATTCCAGAACCATGTCTAAGGCTTCTGGACTCCAGAGAACCACGGTGAGAATACTTGTCCATACATGGAGAAAACATGTGGAGAACCTTCTCAGGAGTAATAGAAATAGAAACAGAAGAAATCTGTAAGACGTTACTGGATATTTTAAGCTGCATTAATTTATTGTGGCTCTCATTGCAGGTGCTCTCTCCTTCAAGGTGTGTATTCTGCTGGCGGGGTGGAGGGTCTTTAGGAGGGGCTGGAGCCTAGGGCTGCTCCCTCTCCTGGATCAGCTTAGACCTTCCATCAAATGTGGGGGCCGTTTCCTCCCGGCCACACTCCCTGCCTGCTGATGTATTGGTGGTTCTCGTTGTCCGTGTGCCGGCTCACTGCCGGCGGCTGCTTGCCGGGGTCCGGGCCCCCTGGCTCTATCGGGCCTCTGCTTGGGGAGTGATGTTCCCCGGGGTCTCAGGTCTCTGCTCCGGTCTAGATGATTCTGAGTGCTACTCTGCCGAACAGGACACGTTAAAAAAATAATTATTATTATTGTGCTTTAAGGCAAGGCTCTGGACCAATCAGAGGAGGGCAGATTTGTTAGTAAAGAGTTGGCCAGAGACTTCTAAGGTCTGTCCAATACCCACCTACTAGTTCTGGTCTATTGCTAAGCGAAACCTTATAACCGTAGCTCCTTTTATTAATAAGAATTTCCATTTAAAATCTATCTGGAAATCTCTTGATGCTGAATTCAATTTGAAGCTTTTCCCCAAAAAAACTAAGTTTGTTATTCTCTAAATAGGCTCCACTGTTATAAAAACACAACCTCAGTTAGTAATCTGTAGCCTTGCAGCATTTGTACCACTGTGGTTTCTAATCAATCTAACATGCCTTAATATCAATATTAAGACTATTTAAAATTAAAGTGTACATTGCATTTATAATTGCGCTTCTATAGCACTGGAATTTATGCGTTCCTGAACATGCAATAGTCATTTTAAGACTCTTTATTTGTCTCAATTGCATCTCCTTGGCAGAAATGTCCATTATTTATTGCTGTATAGGTCCAGTAATTGCCACCAGAGCAAATGTTCCTCATTACATGGTATGGAAACTGTAATTGGCCATCCCAGGCACAGCGATCAATGTCATCGTTATTACAGGGAGTTCAGCCGCCTGGGCCCCAGACAGTAGGCCCAGTCGGGGCCAGAGGGGACCAGTAAAGGGGGAAAGTGGTAAGACTCCTCAGCTTGTTATGCTGCAGCATACAGTCTCTAGACAACTGCTCATCTGGGTGTCTATCGACAGCTAGGTGTCCAGCATGGAGCTGTTTTCTCCATCTAGCTCAATGTTGCTCTCCGTCCATAAAGTCCATCAGTCAGCCTGGGTCCATCTCTCACCTGCCTCATTAATGCTGCTCCTTTTTGCCCCATTTGTCATTCTGCCACGGCTGTGTCAAAGGGCCACATTGTCCAACCTGCAGTAGAAGCCAGTGGTGTGGCCATTACTGTGGCTCCT